>NC_022016.1:105399-138721 GCF_000317375.1 Microtus ochrogaster
ATATCACCTTGAAGCTGTTAGTGTGGTTATTACCAAAAAGTCGAAAGAGAATGAGAGGAAAATTGAAATTTATCTCATCCCTTATTATAAATGAACTCAAAACTAGATGTAAACATGGCAGTTAAAGTTTGTGACAGTTGTTCTGGGCAGTGTTTTTTTCTTCCTTTTTTCAATGATATGACCCTGAAAGTATAGGCTATAAAACAAAAGCTTTCACAGAGCAAATGAAACAATTTAACAGAGGGAAGAGACAGCCTGTAACTGGGGAGAAAGTATATATAAGCTATAGATCTTACAGGCAGTTGATAAGTATCCATAATATTTAAGAAATCTAAACAACATTTCCGCAAGAAAACTAAATAAGCAAAGGACTTGATTAGACTTCTCAGTTGACCATAGAAATAGTTACTTTATGAAAAAATGTTCCCAGTCATTGTTTAAATAAATACAAATTCCAACCACAACAGCATATCACGTATCACCTTGAAGCTGTGAGCATGGTTATTACAGAAGACGAAAGATTTGAATGCTGGGGAGGATGCAGAGGATGGGGACTCCTGTGCACTGTTGGTGGGGTGTAAATTAGTGGAATTGTTTTGAGCCCAGTATGAAGGTTCCTCAGAAAATGAAACTAGAATTATCTTATGATTCAGTAATTGCCCTTTTGTGAATACATGCGAAAAGATTGAAGTCCTTATGTTACAGAAATATCTCCACTTCCATTTCTTATTCACTGCGGCACTGTTGAAAGCAGTCAAGAATGGAAGCAACCTAAGTGTTCAACACCTGCTGTATGGAAAAGAAAAATGCACACCCAGCATATTCATACACACATATACACATGCATGCACACACAGACACCAGGAATTTTATTCAGCTATAAAGTGAAACTTTCATTAATAACAACATGTGTGGACCTTGGATCTAAAGAAGCTGATCCTCCAGAAGTCAAGAGTAGAGTGGTGCTTTCTGGTCTGTGGTGGGGTTTGTGGGGGATATGGTGAGATGTTGACCAAAGGGAAAGAGTTTCGAACAAGAGGGATCAATTTTCTTGATGTATTATTGGTATGGTGAATGTAATATGTTTAATACTTTTAACATTGCTAAAAGGACAAATTTTAAATGTCAGTAAAAGATACATTTAAATGACAAACATGTTAATTTGCTTGATATACTTGTTCCGCAGTGTTTACATCAAAACATGCCATTTTACCCATAAGTATGGTTATTTTCCATTTAAAAGTAACATATTAAAACAATATTTACATGTAAAACGAAATTCTAAAGAAACACAATCTTCCTAGAGTAGTGTGCAGATTTACTGCTTGTGTGTATTTGTGTGTTTTAAGTATGTGTTCATGTGGGCCTGTACATATGTGTACCAGTGTATGTGGTAAAGGTCATAGGTTTATGTCAGGCATCTTCCTTTGTCGCTCTCTACCTGTGAGATAAGGTTTCTCACTGAACCCTGAACTCACTGCTTCTGCCAGTCTGGCCAGTGAACTCTAGCGATATTCTTGTTTCTGTGCATCTTTTCCCAACTCTGGATCTGTAGACTTCCCATGTCTAGATTTTTGCAGTTGCTGGTAATCAAACTCAAGGTCTTCATGCCTTCTCTCTTGCTCTATTGTAGTGTTAAAGAGATATGTTTAAGTGGCTATTTTAATATAAGATCTTAAACTGCCTTGAATTTTGTGTGTGTATGTGAGTGGTCCTTCCAAGTGGTGTGGTTGATAGGTTTAAATAAGTAGATTGAGATCAGTGCATTATTTATTTAAAAAAAAGTGGGGGAAAAGAAAAAAAGCCCCAGATGTGTGCTTTTGTGTAATTATGAACTAAAAGGGTTCAGAAACAGATACCAGCTCGGTGTTGTTACATAGTCAAGGTGATTACAAGTCTAGGACCCAGCCATGACTAGCTCAATAGCAGCCTGAGTCTCACTAGTTTGCTCTAAGGTAATACGTGGTTTTGATAAAGACCACAAACTGAGTTCGAGGCCAGCCTGGTCTACAAGAGCTAGTTCCTGGACAGGCACCAAAGCTACAGAGAAACCTTGTCTCGAAAAAACAAACAAAGAAACAAAAAAAGACCACAAACTGAGACTTACCAGGTACCACCTAGAAAGACACCACACAAAAAAGGATTCCTAATGTTCGAACCTCTGTAGATAGGATCAACTGCAAGTACACACCCATCACTTTTGTCCAGGACATCCCTAGACAAATGTCAGCCAATCAGGGGGCCTAAATCTTAGAAACCTGTCACCCCACACCCTGCTAATGTAACCTTTCTGGTTTTTGCCTTTAAATAATGCCCTTTAAAAGGACAGGGTACCTCTTCTTGCTGCTGCTGCACCAGTTGCTGTGACGAGGTTCCTGCTGGCTTGTATTATGCACACAATACACCTTGCTTTTGTTTTGGAGAGTTGGTCTCCCTGGTGTTCTTTTGGGGTCCCTACAGACTAGGCACAACACAAGTAACTTAGCTTCCCTTAGCCCCTGTCATTGCTCACAAAATGGGAGCAGGGCTAGAGTGTACCTCATTGGTAGAACACCATAAGACCCCAGATTCCATCCTCTGTCTTTACTTATTTATTCATTATTTTACTCATTCTTTATTTCATTTATTCACTAAATACTTGGATATTTTATTGTGTGATGATTTGGTTATTGCTGTATAACAGATCACCCCAAAGTTGGTGTCTAAAATGATGATTTTATATTTCATTTTCCTAGGCAAGGATTTGGGCAGTGCTCATCGGAATGCTTTTTTTGCTCTTTGTGCCTGTCACTTGTACTGATGTAGTGGGTGGGCTGCTTTGGAGAGCAAATGACTCTTGGGTTTAGTACCTTGATGTAGATGGTGGGAAATTAAGCTGAGGTTATCAAGTGGGCTCTCCAGTGTAGGAAAATTAGGATGGCCATGCCTCTTAGATGTAGGATTTCCAGGCCTCCCAAAGAGTGCCCAAGGAGACAGGAATTAGAAACTTTCAGACCTGGACCAGAAATGGTGTGTGTTCTTTAGGCTGCAATAGTCACTACATTTCTAAGCTTTAAAAAGTGGAGAGAAACAAATTCCCTATCTCTTCATGGGGGGAAGTCCACGTGTTTATGACTCTCTTGAATACAGTAATTTCTATGTGTATGGTGCCATTACAGGGGGTAGAGTTGCAGCAGTAACGAAAATATGGTTGGCTCTTGGAGGACTGAGAAAGTTCACAGAAAATATTAGCAAGTGCTATGGGGAGAGAAAATGGAGGAAAGGAGTGTGCAGGAGGAGGTGGCTGGAGGGAGGTTGTGAAAACTGGAGTGAGGTGACAGACCTGCAGAAGGTGAAGGGCAGCTCTGAACTGCAGGCCTCGGGTACAGCAAGCATGAAGGTCATGATTTGAGTAAGTACCTGCAATGTAGAAGCCCGGCCAGGACAGTCAGTTGCTAGAACAGAAAGAGTGTTACGAGCGGAGAGCTTTGAGGTAGCCAGGATTCAGCTGGAGTCAGGTTGGGCTCAAAGCTCATCATCATGCTTTTGTTTTTGAGGCAAGGTCTCACTTGGGCGCCCTGCTTGACTTGGGACTCAACTGTGTAGACCAGGATGGCTTCAGTCTCAGAATTCTGCATGCCTCTACCTCCCGAGTGCTGGGATTAAAGACATGCACCACCATACCTCCATCATAAATTTTGAAGATAAAATAGATTAACTAAGACAATGCCTGGAACATGGTCTGGGTCATGGTAAGTGCTTGCCCCAATACTTTGTGGTCCATTGACCCTAAATGTGGGAGCATTCCAGTCCCTCCTTGTTGCATTGCCTACTTCTCCGTCACAGCTGCTTCTCTGACACTGGTGTGTGTACACTCTGATCAGAAACAGCAACAGGATCCCAGGGGGAACATTTAATAAAGTCCTATTGTTGGACAGGTGAATCCTGCCTCTTCTGTAACAGCTTTCAGAAAGTAGATGGACTTTGCCCTGGTAGATATTCTGATGTGGAAGAATTGACTCTGTGCTTTGTAAGTGCACACCTTGGATGATTTTTTTTAAATTTTTAATTTCCTTTTTTATGCATATGTGTAATTTGTATGCTTGTATGTCTGTACATTACTTACATGGCTTGTGCCCACAGAGGCAGAAGAAGGCATCAGCTCTCTGGGTGTTGGATTTGCAGATCCCTGTAAGATGCCATGTGGTGCTGAAAAGTCAAACCCAGTCCTCTAGAGGTGCAGTTGGTGATTTTAACTCCTGCATCTTCTCTCTAGGCCCCTTGTCGATGATTCTTAAAAGAACAGCTTTTGCTTGAACTGCTATTGAAAGCATTGTTATTCATAACTAGCAAGAACAGCTTGCAAGTGGGAAAAAAGTATAGTTCTATACAAATATGGTTGGCTATCAAGAAGTTGCAAATTTAAACACTTATGAAGAAGCCTTTCCTATCAGGAAACATCTTTCCTATTCAGAAACATCTTAGAAACTAATATTGACAGGGGTGGGAGGGAACAAAGCCTAAGGCTTTGTTGCTTTTTGTTGTTGTTGTTTGGTTGGTTGGTTTGTGTCACTGCCTATTTGGAAGAATCCTCACAATATACATACTCTTTGGCCTAGACATTCCTCTCAGGGTTTTTCCTGAAAAATCTAAAGCTAAAAGATACCCACGGCAATAAAAAGCAGTAAACTGTAATAACATATTTTGTGGAGGCTCAGATACTTGGAGACCATACGCAATAAATTTTGTTGTATTCGTTAATATTGCTAAATGAGAAGATTATGTAGGATTGTTGTTTTTGTTTTTGTTTTTTGAGACAGGGTCTTTCTCTGCAGACCTACCTAACCTGAATTTTCTCTGAAGACTAGTCTGGCCAGGTTTGAGGCATCATACCAGCTTTCCTTTTTTTTTTTTTTAATTGTTCTTTTTATGTCTTTATTTAGTTGCTGTATGTTTTTTGTAGGTCATAGTATAGCAGAATAAATAAAAATGGGAAAAAGTTGAAACCAAAGTTAAAATAATGTAGAAGCTTTTTGCAGTTGGAGAAGGTCTAAAAGAAGCATTCACAACTCAGACGTGGCTTAAGTTGTTGGCAGAACTAGCTCATTGGTTATTATTCTGTTATTGTTGCTTTAGCATTACAGCTGTCTCTGTGTCTGGATTCTACATTTGCACGTTTAACCAAGCTTGAGTGGAAAATTATGTCTGTGTTGAACATGTAGAAACTTCTTTAATGTCATTAGATCCAGGACTTTCAACACAATAGAAAAAACTGCAAACAAACAAAGTTAGACTCACTGTAAACCTGAATCTGAGCCATCCACATGCACTTTCACTTTGCTGTTTCCTTCCTTCCACTGAGAAGGTCCAGTATCAATGTCTTGCTGCCATCCATACTGTGTTCTCGACCATTTCCCACCAAAAACATGTGTTTTTTCTGTGGTCCCAAAGATTAGTAACTATACCTAAAACAGAATCACCTACATCCTGACACTAATGCTGCAGACCTCTGGAAAGGCAGATCCATGGCTCTCTATTTAACAGTGCTTCAGGTCGCTATGGAGCACTAAGGAAGCTCACCTCACAAGAAAGAATGACTAATGGCATACTTGGGATAGGAGCATATAAGATGACTCCAGACATCTATTCATACTCAAGAGGAAGGAAGGGACCAAAGACAACAATAAGCACATCCAAGGGAACCAACCAGAATACGCTTTCCCACTATTGAGGGGAGAAAATAGAATCTTTGTAAGTAATTTGAGCAGTAATTCAAATACATCAAAAATTCACATTTAGAGCTGAGGAAGTTCTCATCATAACTTGAGAAGTGAAGTTGGTAAGAGATTGTCACCTTGAACCCTTGAGCGAGTAAATTCCATTTTTCTTCTTTTTCTTTTGGTAGGACCTTAGAAATGAAGTTGAAAAACTAAGGAATGAAGTGAATGAGAGAGAGAAGGTAGTGGAGAAGCATTGCAGGAGTCTGCCGAACGAAAGCAGTACAAAACTCCACACTGCAGAGGGAGTGCTTGGGTGTCTAACAGAAAGTGGAACTCAAAAAAATCTGCTGCTTCAGGTAGGATGCCATTTTTTTCCTTTCATATGTCAGTCACTTTTCAATGCAGTAGTTTATTCTAAACTCTTGCAAGGACTCTTTCTTTGAGACAGAGTCTCTTGTAACCCTGTCTAGTCTCAGACTCACTTTGAGGCTGGGGTGACTGTGAGCCTCTGACTGTCCTGTCCCCTCCTTTGGTGCACTAGGATCTGAGGTGTATCCTACCACTGGCACCTTAACAGAGTTCACCGCTGTCTGTGGTACTTAGAGCTTCCCTTATGTTTGTCATGTTCCTCGTCTGGTAGGAAGGGAAGTGCTTACCCAGGTCGCATGATAAATCCAATACCCTAGCTGGATTTGCTCCTGTGCCCAGCCCGCTCAGTCCTTTGCCCATTTCTTCTCCTGTTTAGTCTTGGAATTCCCTTCTTATTTGATCAATATACTGAATTTCTGAGATTCAACCCAGGTAACAGTGGTGGATTAAATCCAGGTATTTAATGTCACTACCTACTACTGATACTTCATTGGAACCAGAGTGTAGAGGCGGGAAAGTGTATGTCCACAGGGCTGTGTAGGAGAACTGTACAAAAGAAGCTGGGAGTTAACAAAATTTTTGATGTTACATGTGTTTGGACGAGTGTGTCCTGCACAAGGTTCATTTTCACCACTGTGGCACATAATAGAGAATAGCAAGCAAGAATCAAGCTGACTTAAGCTACAGCTCAAGAAAGACTCAGCAGACATAAGATGTGGCCAATGCCTTTGAAACAGATTTAACTGATATTTGAGGCAGGTCTAGGTGACCTTCCTCTCCAGCAAGAGATCTCTGGAGAAAGTAAAGCAGAGGAGTGCTGACCTGGGGATTATGGGAGGCTGGAGAGACTCACAGAGCGGAAATGGCAGTGGAGGGAGTCAGATGAGTGAAGTGTACAGACCCCAGCCAGGGAGACACCTCCTCGAGGAGGAAAGGGTGTAAGATTCTGGAAGCTGACGATTCTTACAGCTGGTTTTCACCTGTCCATCTCCTAGGAAGTCTACTTTGTTCTATCCATTTCCATACTCACTGGGTTTCTGAGCACTTTAATATTTAAAAGGTGAGTGGCCTAAGTTCATCAAAAGGGAGAAAATCTTGAAGAGGCAATTCAAAGGCTTAAGAGAATGAAGGTGCATAGAAATTGGGACAGGTGGCTCATGCCTATAATCCTAGCACTTGGAAGGCTGGGACAGGAGGGTCATGAGTGTGAGGACAGCCTGGGTTATACAATGAGACCTTATCTAAAGGGAATGGGGGAGAGTTTTTAGTAGAAATGCAACAATGAAAATTATCTAGCTTTTAAACCTACAAAAACCCGACAACAAAACCATATAAAATAGGGAGTAAGATCAGGATCCTTGGGGATGACTCAGTGGGCATAAGTACTTGTCATAGAAGTCTCATGACCTGAGTTTGATTCCCAGGACCCACATAGAGGTGGAAGGAGAGAACTTACTTCATATAGCTATTCTCTGACCTCCACTAGTGCTATGGCACACATGCTCAGACACTCAAACACACACACACACACACAGAGAGAGAGAGAGAGAGAGAGAGAGAGAGAGAGAGAGAGAGAGAGAGAGAGAGAGAATGAGAATAAAGATCAGAATCTAATACAAATAAAGATATCTAGAAAAGAAGAATGGCCTATTAGAAATTCAGTATGATTGCTCACTTAAACCTTTTCAGCACTAGAGTTAGAAAGTTGAACATAAAAGTTGTGCAAGTCTTCCACAAACATAATTAAACAAGAAGATAGGGAAAAGGTAAAGATAAGAAAATTAGAGGCATGGTTCAAGAGTTCCAAAATATGACTAACTGAAACCCCAGGAAGCAAAGCAGGCAAAGCAGGTCCAAGTATCAGGAGCCGTGTCCCAGAATGGAAGGACAGTTGTCCCTGCACAAGGGATAGAGGAAGACCCATAGGCTAAGGTGAGGCACTGTGATATTTCAAAGCTTGGTGATTAAGAAAGGATCTGAAAGGATCCAGAGAGGGGAGCAAGACCATGCAGCAAGAACTGGGACTCAGAGTGACATCAGAACTCCCAACAGCTGCTTTAAACACTGAAGACTGGGGGTGATGCTCTCAGACTTTAAGGAGAAAGATTTCCAAACTAGCATTCTGTCTTCAGCTAGTCTGTCGGCCAGTGAGAGAGCTAAGCAAGGTATTTTTCAGGTATGTGGTGTCTTAAGGTGTCTTGCATGCACTCTTCAGGAAGTTCTTGGCAGAAGAGCCATATAGACAATAGAATTAACACAGGAGAGATAAAGGATCCAGAAAATAGTGGTTTTCCCAGGATGTGCTGAAGGGAAGTCCAGAGTGACAGCTGAGCTAAGTGTAGAGTCCAGGTTAGGGTCTTGAGGGAGGGTGTCATCTGGGAAACTAGCGGAACTGATCTATTACTGATGTATTTGACCCTATTGGGAGGGATTTAATTTTTTCCTTAGAATTTGGAGAAAATTTGCAGTTTATAATAATTTTATGAACTAAATAGGCAAATAGAACAAACTAGTTACTAATTCCAAGAGTTCAGAGAACTGAATGTGACTTGACTAGCAGTGTGATCATGAATGCTGCATTGCTCAGCAGTGTTTGTGTGGCTAGAATGTAATGCAAATATTGTTTCAACTAGTTATAATACAGTTGTTAGGGAAGGCCTTGAGATGCAGATGATTTGTAAAAGAACTAATCCCAATACTCCTGATTGGAGCCAGTTGGTAAAGTTGAACTGCAAGAAATCAAGAACCACAACAGTGAGAATGTCATGGTCATATCTGAAGGCAGAACAGAAGTTGCGCCTAAGGAATTGCAACTTGGCTTTGCCTGGGAGTGAGCCTTTGAGGTGAGACCTGTTCCCTTGTTAAGCTTTCCAGTGTAGTTTGGTGGTGAAAACATGAGAATAGTGAAGCTGCAGTTGTGTCAACACAATCCTAGAGAGGCAGTGTTGGCCGATTTCTAGTTCTTCCCATTATAGTTCAGTGGACTCTTACAGGAGCATTGCCCATTTCTTTCTTTGTGGGTACGGAATTCTTTCTAAATGATTGGCATGTTAAATTAATTCTGTTCCCTGCTCAGGAGGTAGATGTGGATCTTATCCCTTGCTTTCCTTCAAAGAGTCAACAAAACCCTGGCTTAGGAATCACCAGGTTGGGACAGATATTGTACTTGAACTTGGCCAGAGACCAGAGATGCAGTCTCCTAGGCCTGTTATATTATTAGATTCAGGCTTCTAAGGGGCCAGGGATGGGAACTGCACTGTGTGTCATGAACAAAGAGCCTCATGTATGAGCACACCTTAATGGTTATTTGCAGTCCCAGCCTTTTTTAGCCTTGTGTATGTCAGTGGTTTTGTGTTTATAGTTTTAGAGGAGACTAAGACTTTGTTGGATGTAAATATGTAAGCTCTCTAATGACGTGGCATGTTGACTTGGTAAGAAATGGACCCAGGGGGCATGAAATGAACAGGGTAAACCTAGGGATGGTGTCAGCTCATTGGAGCAGAGTACCATATCCACAAAAGGACAGTCACTGTGGCTAGTAAAGGCAGTTCATGGACAGCCACCATCCTCGATCACCTTGCTGGTATGCTGCTTGCTCTCACCCAGTAGTGGTATGCAGATGATGTTGCAGCACAGCTGTGTAGTTGTCTAATGTTTTGGGATGATGGAATTATTTAGGGGACATATGAATTTTGTGGCAAAATAAGATATCTTCCCTTAAAGAGTTTGAGAACTATACACACATACATATTTGTGTGTGTGTGTGTGTGTGTGTGTGTATGCTGTGTATGTATTGGATAAAAACTTTGTTATGATTAGTTTCATTTCCTTAGAAATCCAATGGAAAAGATTTGGAAGTAATAAAGCAGAACTGTTTGTTATGTAATGACTCAGAGGAGCTCAAGGTTGGGAGTGATGACTTAGTAACAGAAAAGTGCTCTCAGCAGTCACCAGGCAGCAAACTCATCTTCTCTAAGGCACGCTTGACTGAATTTGGGTGTTCCCATGCGAATGTATTCATGTTACTTTCTGAAACTTATCTGATGATTCCTTTGATAGTGCCGTCTTACTGATAATTTAGCTTATAATGGGTGGGGTAGAGAGGCTTTGTCTAGCCATTCTGCAAATTATTATCCTTGTCTGGTCATTCTGGTTTGTTGTGCACCTGATACCAAGAATTTCTAGCTTTTCTTGGAGAGGAATCGTGTATCTGCTCCATTAAGGATCCTTTCTTGAGAAATGTTGGATTCTAAGCAGTAGGGAAGTTGTCCTGATGAAATGCTGGCTCTTCCTCATCTGGTCCCCATTGTTGGTCTATTCTCCTTTGCTCTTAACAAACTAGTGATTGCCAGTGCCTGAAAGCACAGTTGATGCTCTGTGTGCCTTTGTTTATGTCTGCCCATCTAAGCCCAGAGTATCCCTGCAAACACCTGTCTAGGCTAACCTTTCTTGATCCCACAGCATTGTACTGGCCCCTCTTTTGTAGCATACTCTCTTCCTCTAGTTGTTGTCCTTGGCTCTACCTCTCTGCTTCTCCTACCCTGCACCAGGTGAAGCATCATTGGCTGGTACTTTAGGGGTGAGAGTAGTTACTTATCTCTGAATCCAGTGCTCAAACCTATACTTGGCTCTGGAAATGTGAGTTTAGTGATTACATGAATGAATTATATGAATGAATATGGCAACCTGACCCACAAAAGAAGAGGTGTTAAGTGTAGGAAAAGTCCTTTAAACCTTTTTAAAAATTAGGCATATTAGTTCCCTGATAAATGGTTGATTGTGTCTTGTGGTTTTGTGAAAGGTGTTTTTCAAAATAATTAACAAACTGGACAGCATGGGCATCAGCCACTGGACAGATGTAGGCACTTAGATTGGTGTAGAGCTGGAGGCTGCCCTGGGCCACACCATCCTGTAGTTATTCTATTGTGGAGTGGACATTTAAGGACCCACGGCAGGAACCAAAGTGGCTATAGAGGTTACATTGGATGGTTTGGCCAGGATTTGTTTTTTAGTAGGCACAGAAGTATTTTAGCAACCAGTGCCTTCGTGGTGCTTCAGTGGCAGACCAGTCCTGGGCCTGGCTGGATGAGCAATGATCCTCCCATTGGCTCTGACAGTTCGTGTTTTGATACCTGGAGGTCCTCATGAGAATGTCAGCCTGGGTGAGAGGAGTCCCTGGGCTGACTGGGAATCTGGAGCCTGGAGCTTTCTCCTGTTTCTGTCATTCCTCTTAGGACAAGTGCAAGAACTAAGTCTCAGCCAACATTTGGCATTTTGATTTGGACCAAACTTAGTGGAACTGTTGAGGTGTACACAGTTTGTAGTAAGGTAGTTGTTTTGAAACTAGACGGTTTAGGTCAGGTAGTTTTCTGGTTAGTTTTATGTCAACTTGATACAAGTTAGAGTCATCTAAAAGAGCAAAGCCTCAATTGAGAAAATGCTCCCATAAGATCCCGCTGTAGGGTGTTTTCTTGATTAGTGATTGATGGGGTAGTGCTCCGTCCATTGTGGGTAGTGCTGTATCTGTGTTGCTGCTTCTAGGTTCTAGAAGAAAGCAGGCTGAACGAGCCTTGGAGAACAAGCCAGTAAACAGCATCCCTCAATGGCCTCTGCTTCCAAGTTCCTGCCCTGTTTAAATTTCTGTTCTGGCTTCCTTCAGTGATAAACTATAATGTGGAAGTGTAGCCAAAGAAACACTTTCCTCCCCAACTTGCTTTTGGTCATTATGTGTCATTTCAACAATAGAAACCCTAAGATAGGTACTTTAGAGGGATACATTTCTGTGGATTTATAGGATCTAGTTATTAAACATTGCTGCTATAATGTCTTAGTTATATTTAGTTAATTGAACAAAATGTTTATAATCGTATAAAGCTGGTTGAATATTTTAATATTTATTACATTTATTTATTTTGTGCTGCGACGTATCTGTCCCTCATATAACCATGGGTACCAAGACATTGCATGGGCATTTGGTAGTATCCACATCTTAGCAATTTTTAAACTATTCTTCAAAAATGCTGAAGTATTTGGCAAAGGTTTTAATCTGTTGTACAGGCCTTACTGCAGATTGCAGACAAAGAATTGTAAATTACATTTCGGAATTGTAAATTTCTGGTGTCAATTTAGGAACTCCCAGCTGTTGCAGTCATACTGTCTTTGTTCTGTTCCAGTGGTTCTCACCCTTCCTAATGCTGCGACCCTTCTATACAGTTCCTCATGATGTGACCCCCAGCCACAAAATGATTTTGATTGCTACTTCATAGCTACAATTTTGGTATTGTTATGAATCGTGATGTAAATACCTGTGTACAACATTTCCGATGATCCTAGACGACCCCTGATAAAGAGTTCGGTTGAGAATCACTGCTCTATTCCCCCAAGAAACGTTTGCTTTTCAAATGGTTGTTCTTTCTGCGTAGAAAATGTGGATTTCTTTTGCTGTACCCTTGGCCATTTGTGTTGATTTATGATTTATCTTCTGCCCATTTTTACAAAGAGCTCAAGGCTGTGATGTTGCTTCTGTTCCTGCTGAGCATTGTGTGGTCCTGAGAATTAATGCTTGGGTGCCGAGGGAGCTGACGGAGAGTGTGTGCAGCTCCCTGCTATATGTCGCTTGTCACAGCTGTGCTTTTCAACTTGGCTGTGATGTGGTTTGGAGATGCGGCTGCGTTTTGTGAGTGTTGAAATAAATGCCTTTGTTGCAGTGTTGTGGCACAGCTGATGAAATAGGCCCCATCCATCTACCAGGTCACCAAATTCCCTGATTAGCGAAAGTGATGCATTAAGCCTTCTCTTTACTGGTTTGCTGAATCTTCAGATTGTTATCTGCACTGTACACATTTCCTTCAAGGTCTTAAGGAACAGGTGGCAGAGCAGAAACTGCCCCCTGCCCTTGTTGGGTACAGAATGTCAGTCATATTACTTACGATCTCTGGCCTTTGACAAGTCACCAGATCTCTTTGAAATGTCACAGATTCTAATCTGTCCTTCTGAGGGGATAAAGACTAATGGAGGCACACTCCTAGGTTTCCTCTAGTTTGCGTGCTCCAGGAGCTAGTGTAGTCTTGAGCTCAGTGGCCATGAGGAACAACTTTGGGGACAACTTGGAGGTTCTCACAAACACTCGATGGGATGCTCTGCAGAAATGGAGAGAGTGCCATGGACTTTAAAGACAAAGATCTTGGACTTTGGCCTCTGTCTTTGACTTAATGTAGACCTGGTCACTCCTAAATGGTTGTGTGATGTCTCCCTCTAAATCTTAGAATACCCAAGAGAGAATTGTGCTGGTTGAGCACAGCCCCAGAGCCTTGCTCACAAAGGAACAGTGTTGGCCTGTGCACTGCTGCTATGTCTAAGGGACATTCTGGTTAGGCAGGAGAATAGTGGTGATCAGGGCGATCACTCCTAAGGCTATGGAGGATGCCGTGCAGAGCCACACATGGAGATGTGTGCCAAGTTCAGTGCCATGTTGGGAGACCTCCTGTTGAACTGTTCCATGTTTAGAGATGCTGGTGGAGAGGGTTGGTGGCACCTGCTCAGCAGGTGGTTCTTATTGCCCACCAACCCTAGGCAGCCTAGCTCTCTTCTATGCCAAGTAGATCTACTGGCTGTCAGCTCTGCTGAGGGTGCCAAATGACTTCATTCTAATGGGGCATGAGTCAGCGCAGGGGAATAGGTGATTGATGAAATGGGACGCAAATGGCTCTGACGAGTTCATTTATTTAACATGGGTGAGCAATTTGCTTCTAGGAAGACGTTGACTCACTCTGACTTCCATTATGCAAAATATCCACAGGAATCTCTGCTCTTAAGATTCATATCAGTCCCTGTGTTCCCCTCTTACCTATTTAATCATCAGTTCAGCGAGTGTTTATGGCAGGATTTGATTTGTGCCAGACACCAGGCCTGGTTTAGGATAACGGCTATATGCTTTGCTTAGCCTGAACAGGTGGTTGGCACAAAAGCTCTGGGTAAAGGTGGGTGGGTGCTTCCAGGCCAGAGGAGGGGATCTTTCTCGGCTAGAGAGGGATTCCTCTAAGATTGGGTTTGAGAAGGTCCTATGAAATGTGGGGAGTGTTACTGGGGAGTGGTAAACAACATCTCACCACCTCTGGGCTCTCTAAGGTTCTTTGAGACTTGGAGAGGGATTTCAGAGATCCCTGAGAGGAAAGACAGGAGAAAGGAACGAAGACAGGTGCTAAGGAGTGTGGTGGCCTCAGAACTCTGGCAAAGAGCTGCCAGAAAGAAGAGGAGAGGAGAACTGGGCTGGGCATCTGGGCCTCGGCCTGACAGTTCTCTTCACTGTGGTTCAGAGCCTGGCCTACTGAGATTCTCTGCCCACTAGAAGCCCACATTTACTACTTTACTTCCTAGCCCTTTTTGATTAACTTTGACATCACATGCAAGCACATATCCTGACTTTACCGATTATTAGTTAAGTGAACTCAAGTTACAACTGAACAATGGGAAGATTGATATAGGGTCCAGGGCTTCTATAAAGTACCTAGCACAGCACCAGAGCATTGGGTTGGGACATAGAGCTGACACCAGGTGTCCACGCCATCCCAGGCGCCATGCGTTGATTAATTCATTTAATCTTTTTAACCTCTTAAGGTAGGCATGGGTGTGCTGAGGAGCAGAGACTTGGAGCCCATGCCCTACCTCATGATCCTGATGTTGGGCTTGATCACCATCCTTGTGTCTTGATGTCTAGAGTTGGGGAAAGGTATCCCCTTTACACCTAGGTTGTGTTCACAGTCAGTGAGAGACTACCTGGAGAACATTTAGCATAACAAGCCCATAAAGTCAGCACAGCTGGTAAAGGGGCAGCAGAAATGTTGTGCTGTGAGACAGGATACAACAAGAACACCGAGGACTTGGTGGCTTTCTTTATCTTGATGTCCTCTCAGGTGCTTATGTGCAGCTGAGACTTGAGAGAACCCCATGGGGCACTGTTGTGTGCAGAAGCATTTAGGAGTCCATGGGCCTAGTCTGTAGCGTGATTTACAGAAATGCTGGATATCTAGCTGGGTTACTAGCATCTCAGGCCTAGCCTGGTGGTTTATTAATCTTGAGTGCGCAGCCCTGGGCAGAAGATCTGCCTGGCCGGGAAGGACAGCACTGTTTTCCTGGGTCGGGGTGCTTAGCCTTATTTTTTTCTTACTGCATTCGTTTGCAGTCCAGCTAAAGTCAAAGACTCATGCCCTAGGAAAAAAATGTTTAAATGCACAAAATTTATAGATGCATCAGTTGTGATATAAACCAATATTTTGGGAGATCCAGTTATCAAAATATAAAAAGTTTGCTCTAGAAATGATATTTGTAATGTATTTAAATAACAAAAATTTAGTGATGAGTATAGTGACCACAGTAGCTTTGAAATAGAAGAATAAATGTTCTGAAATATCTTTGACACTTAGAAAATAACCTATTTTAGCTGGCAGTGTCATAGAGCTAGCCCTAGTGCTTATGTTGTTTGTGGCAACTACAATAGAAGTGAATGGCGCTTCCAGTTAGAGGCTAGTGAACAGAGGATGAAAATATACAGGGTTTCTGGTCACATTTGTGTATCCCCCATATGTGTTGGTAAGGTTGAGAAGAATGTCTGTGAATAGCAGCGGCCACTTTTTTTTTTTTATTATTTTTGGGTTAATTTGAAGTTCATAAAAAAAGTCCTAAGAATAAATACATTTACCTTTTCTGCGTGGTCTGAAAGTTGCACCATGATGCCCTTGTCACCTCTGAGTCCTGTAAGCAGGCATTAACCAACAGCAGGAAATGCGCATAGACTGCACTGCCTTCTAATTCTCAGACTTAGTCACAGTTCTTTAGCTGCCTCAGGGATGCTTTGCACAAAGGGTCCAACTTAGGATTCCGTCTTGAGATTTCCAGTCTTGAATTTTTAGTCGCATGGCTTTGCTCCTTTGAAGTATGCAGATCAGTTCTGTGTTCATGTGCAACTATATGCTTAATGTTTGGTGATTTGATTTAGTTGGTGCATCTTTGGTGGGTGTGTCAATGTTGTGGGGTATTTGATCGTACTGTGAAACTCTGAGACTGTGTTAACAATGTCAACCTTGGATCAAGGGGTGGAGCCAGTGAGCAGTTGACAGGAATTAGTCATAGAGAGTATGGAGGAGTTAGGAACATGAAGGAGTAGGAAGGGACTTGAGATTTGCAGGCTCTTTTAGTTTGGGGATGAATGGAGAGATGATATCCTGCCAAAAACAAAAGTCAGCTGGTTGCCTTTCAGCCCCTGTGAGCTAGCCAGTTTTTACCCCAACACATGTCTCCCGAGTCTTTATTGGTAAGTAGAAGAATAGAGACTTAGTTAAAAACTGCCTTTGGTGGCAATGGCAGTACTGGTGCTGGTGGGACAAGAAGTCCTCCCAGGTCATAGCCTGGGCGGCATAGTACTGATAGGAGTTGGGGGTGGGGTGGGAAGAGCAGATGATAATTAAAATATTAGGAGATTCAGGTTCACCCGCTGTGTCAGAGTGGTGATGCTGTGTTCACACCTTCTTCTGTTCCATGATACACAGTCCATGTGTTTAGCTACTAATTGTACTGGCTTTGTTAAGTTCACAAAGACTATGTCTTCAGGAATCTGGACTATCCAGTTTCCCTTTTTCCTGTGTACAAAGGAAGAATATCAGGGTAGTGTTTTGAGTCTGTAAATAATCCTGATTTCCAAATACTCACCTTTTAGTTTTAGCATCCTTTTATGTCTGTTGGCCAATTTGTTTATTACAGTGATGATTGCCAAACGGTTATGTTTTCTAATCCCATCATCCTTTCCTCACTTATTATTTACCATTTTACTGTAAGGAAAAACCTCTTCTCATGTAGTCATTTGTATTAATTTTTGACTTTGTGAATTCCTATCTTATATAATTATTTTGATGTTCAAATTGCCTCATGTTTACCTGGCAAGAGCTTTTTTGAAAATGACCTCAGTATCTTCTGGACAAAGTTTTATCATTATTTATCCATTTATTTATTAGCTTTGCGGGATTATAATTGAAAACATTAAGTTTTGGTGGCTGAGGGTATAATTCATCGACATGTGGAGTGCTTACCTAACATTCACAATTCCCTGGGTTTAGTCCCTAGCACCAGTACCACACACACACACACACACACACACACAAGGTATACAGTTTAATATTTTGATAGCCATTGTGAAATCACCACAGTCAAGATACCTAACATAGTCATCACCTCAGAGTGTTTCCATGGTGTTTTTGAAGAGCATGTTTACGATCTACCTTTGTAGTGGATGTCAAGTATGAGACTCTGTTGTTCATCTTGGTCCTCATGCTGCGTCCCTCTCTGGGACTTACTAGTATAACTGAAACTCTGTTTGATGGCTTGCACCTCTATTTCTCCATCCCTTCACAGGTCCTAGTAATCAATGCTCAGATAATTAAGAATGTATTTTCTGGCACAACAGAATGCCGGAGACACATTTGCTTGTCTTTGATTTCATCTGTCCAGTACTGGAGTTAGTTGTTTTTCCAGATGTCTCTGGTTCCTTGCCATAATTTATCTTAATCTGCTCTGTAATTTCATAAGGTTATAGTCATTGCCAATTGCTTTTTAGGTAATGTCAAAGCTGTTAATAAACAACTTTCCAAATCCCTAAATTGTGAAGTGGCTGCACCAGAATTTGAACTTGAAGGCTAGTTCACATTTGTGAATACTGATCCACAAAACTGTATCCCCGTTTCATAACAGAGGAATTAATCCTCGTGGTGTTGACAATCTGCTTTTCTAAGACTGTTTTGCTAATTAGCAGTGGTCCAGCCTAGCCTCTGTCATCACCTTGTTCTGGACACCGCCAAGTGCCACTCACTTGACCTCTTCCACTCTCCTGTATGGCTCTGTTTCAGGTTTTACTAGGTTTTTCTTGGTGAGTGTTTCTGTGAAGCAGCATCTAGTGTGACGAGGTATTCCTTAGAGTGTCCTGACATCAGATCAGCAGCACTGAGCAAGTGTGGCTGAATCAGGAGGCTTTGAGGATCTTTCACAAACAGCTTTTGGATGTTGGTAGCGTGGCTCTCTACTTTATTAGTATTAAAAATAGTATTTATGAGTATTAGTTAGCTTCATGTTACTATAGTGAAACACATAAGATGATTAACTTATAAAGGGAAAGGTTTTTTTTGTTTTTTTTTTTTTTTTTTTTTTTTTTGCTTATAGTTTTGGAGGTTCCAGCCCAGGATTGGAGTTCATTATGTTGAGCAGGCAGTGAAAGGGAAAATCTGGCAGAAAAACTGCTCACTTCAGGTCTAGGAAGCAAAAGAAAGAGAAGAAGAGGATAGAGTCCTACAGTTCCTCTTAAGGGTGCATCCTCAATGACCTAGCACCTCCCACCAGGCATCACATCTCAAAGCTTCTGCTACCTCCCAGTGGCACCACCCTGATGGACCTTTGGTCACTGTGCAGACTGTCATTCTCAACTTCTCCTGCAGGTGGTGCTGTGTGACTGTGGCCTGAGCTCGAGTCTGGCTCAGAGCCTTCAGTCTGTGGTTTTAAAAATCCAGACCTAGACACATGTGTTTGCATAATGGCAGGCCTTATTCCTTGGCTTATGCCCTAATGTCAGATGCCCATTGTCATTTCCAGGAAAAGCAACAGTCAGACTATGAAGGGCTGACAGGGGATTTAAAGACGGAACAGAGCATATATGCCCATCTGTCGAAGACTCTGCAGGACTCAGATAGGTAAGTTTCTCTTCTGATACCACAACCACACCTACTTCCTGCTTAGTCCTGCTGGTTTCTGAGTTTGGGGTGGGAGGGGAGGGTCACAAATCCCTCTAGCCTAGTAAACTTTCAAAGCTGGTGAGTCTCCTTTAATGGTCAAATCTATATATTATCAATGAGTCAATCAGGATTGATTAGAGCAACAAAATTAGCATTAAAATAGAGTGAATGTTCTGAGTTTTCAGGTCTTGATTTTGTAACTAGAAAGTTGTTCCATGTGCCTTCCATGAGGAAAATTCTATTGCACATGATCCTCCAAAGCCAAGAAAGGTTAGGTGACTTGTCCAGGGTGTGTTGGCAGACCCCTGGGATTTGGCCCCATCTTCATGTCTTGAAGTGAGTCATGTCTGTAGAATTGCTGAAATCATTTGGTACCGTTGAAGGGTGGAGAGGAAAGGCAGCTGTGGCTGGTGATGTGGCTGTCAGCCTCCTGTCAGGAGCTCTAGCTCTGTGTCCCCAGGCAAGTGGCTTGTGCTGACCTCTTTTTGCACCTCTCTGAATCATCTGTCTATCCTCAGGGTGGTTCTAATTGAAAGGCTATGGTATCTGGTGTTTATTTCAAAACAGTAGAGGAACAGAGGTAGGTATGGTTGTGATGGGACAAGATTGACCACAGCTTCCTGGTTATTGGTCTAGGGTGTGGAGATGTACAGAAGGGACTCCTTACTTTGTCTTTTTTAAAAAATAATTTCCAAAATTTCCGTAGTTAAAAGCGTGACCATCCCCTTTCCTTCACCTACGCCCTTTGCTATGGCCGCCCTGGGCTCTTCAGTGTTCCCTGGACTGTGCAAACCTGCCTCTTCTATCAGCTGCCATTCCCTGCCCCAAGGTCCCGGCCCTTCCTTGCACTATCTCATAGCGTGCCTTCAGGCTAGCCTAGGTGTTACTGTCAGGAGGCCCTTCTGATTCTCTAGTCAGCTGCCCCTCTGTGCCCCTCCCCTTCTCTCAGGGCAGGATTGTCTGCAAGGCCTGACAGAGCAGGTGCTAGGGAGTACTGTTTAGGAATGCCCTCCTCTAGCACTGATCCTCCAGGTTATGAGGTAATTCCCAGATTCAGAGGTGAAATGAGTTTAGATATGGCTGAAAACATGCTGCTGGAACTAGGTGTGGACATAGCTCTGGAAGCCTGGCTGTTTCACTCTGGAGAGGGCATGGAGTCAGGGGAGAGAGAGAACAACTTTTTCTTTCATTGTACAGAATCTCTGACAGAGCCAGCATAGATTCGGGACTCAGAGAGACTTTCTGGGTCAACTTGACTGCTCTTAAGAACTCTCAGCATCCAAATGGTTCCTAGTTTCATAGCTCTTTCCTAGTGAATAAAAACATGGATGAGACCGAAGAGGGCCAGGGCTGCAACTAATGAACAAGGATGCTTAAAAGGTTTCATACTCATCTTCAGGCCTAGATCCACACCCCAGCCCCAGCACTTAGCAGGTTTGAGCTTGTGGGTTTCATCTCTAACACAGTATGTGTGTTTATAGGGCTGGCCTGCCTATCCTCTTAACCTAACCTTTGCCTATCTCCCAACACATTTCTATACCTGCCTGCCTGCCTCCCTCCCTGCCTCCCTCTCTTCCCTCCCTCCCTCCCTCCCCCTCTTTCCCTTTCTCTCCCTTTCCCCTCTCTCCCTCCCTCCCTTCTTAACCTCCTCCTTTCCATCTGCCCATCTTTTATCCTATCTACTTTCAACTTACCTGCCTCCAAATCTGCTTAGTTTATCTACTTCTCTATCTACCCCATGTCTGCAGCCTTGGTAACATTGCTATATAAAAGAAATAGTGGTTTGAATGAGAATGGCCCCTTGGTCCTTGTTGCTGGAACTGTTTGAGATGGATAAGGAGCTACTGTGGGTGGGCCTTGAGGGTTGGAACCCACACCATTCTCAGTGTTGTCTGACTTTTGCTTGTGTATGGTCATGGGCTCATCACTCTCTGAAACTGTAAGGTACAATAAACTCTTCTTTAGGCAGTAGTAGGCATCTCAGCTCTATGGAAAAGTAACTAAGACACAAGGTCTGATACTATGTAAACTTCAGTGCCCTCTGGCAGGCAGGAAGCTTTCAATAAATGGCAGCACTTATTAGGAATAGCAACACCAAAAGCCCAGCCTCCTGGTTCCAGCCTGCGCGCGCGCACACACACACACACACACACACACACACACACACACACACACACACACACACACACACACACACGTGTATATATAACTATGGGGTTTTGGATCCTCAGACCTTGGAGCAGAAGACACAGTTGCAGATGAGAGCTATTGAGTTCCTGTTTGTAGTTTTACTACTGCTCACTCTGGAAATATAGTAAATGTACCTATATGGTACAGGAGAATTGTCTGTATTCTGCCAATCATGTATAAATAAACGCTGATTGGCCAGGCAGGAAATATAGGCGGGAAAACCAGACAAGAAGTAAAAATGATGTAATCAGAACAGGAGAATTCTGGGAAAGAGGAAGTTGATTCCTCCCATTCCTGCCCAGACCACCAAAGCAGCAGGATGTGACCTGCCCCATTGAAAAAAGGTATTGAGCCACATGGCTAACATAGATCAGAAAAATGGGTTAATCAAGATGTGAGAGTTAGCCAGCGAGAGGCTAGAGCTATTGGGCCAATCAGCTTTATAACTTGTAGAGACCTATGTGTGATTTTCTCTGGGACCAAACAGTTGTGGGAACCGGGCAGGACAGAAACGCAAACAAGCAGGCCCCTTCATGTTGCACCTATAAGTATACTTGTGATTAAAGTGAGAAAGGAAAGGATAGCCCCCATGAGCTGGCTCACTTTAGACTGGCAGTACTCAGAAGCTGGTGACTTTAGTTCCATATTACAGAATGGAAAATGCGTGCTAGGGTGTTAAGGGCTTCTCTTGACTCTCAGCGAGTCTCTCAGACTCTACTGTGAAGAATGATCAGAGTTCAGACTTTCTAGGCTTCTGAGCTGATGTCCTTGTGGATGTACCCTCACTCCAAGGATGAGTTCAGTTGTTGCTTAGCCTCAGCAGTATGGGGGATATTTGGGACTGGATCTATATAGATCACAGGGACACATAGATCATATAGTACCCACTATGTACTGTAGGTTTTATAGATCATATAGTGCATGCTAAAGATGTGGGATATCCTTCTATATATGTTTGCTTTTATTGGTTAATGCATAAAGATGTTTTGGCCAATGACTTAGCAGAGTAAAGTCAGACAGGAAATCTGAACAGAGATATATAGAGAGAGTAGGTAGAGTCAGAGAGATGCCATGTAGCTGCTGAAGGAGACAGACATCTGGAACTTACCAGTAGGCCTCAGCCTCATGATGATACACAGATTAAAAGAAATGGGTTAATTTTACATGTAAGAGCTAGCTAGAAATACACCCAAGTTATTGGCCGAGCAGTAATTAATATAATTTCTCTGTGATTATTCGGGTCTGGGCAGCTGGGAACAAAAGAGCAGCCTCCACTTACAATGTATCATAAGCACTGTAGATCATATAATACACACTATGCACTGTAGACTTTATAGATTCATAGTACATACTATGTACTGTAGACTTTATAAATAATATAGTACATACTATGTATCATAGACTTTATAGATCATATTATACACACTATGTGCTGTAGGCTTTATAGATAATACAGTACACACTATGTACCATAGGCATTGTAGATCATATAATACACACTATGTTCCGTAGGCTTTATAGTTCATATAATATACTCTATGTGCCATGGGCTTTATAGATCATATAGTACACACCATGTACCGTCGGCTTTATATATCATATAGTACACACTATATACTGTAGGATGTTAGTAATATCCCTAGTTCTGCCTGCAAGCTGGTGCCACAGTGCCCCATCCCAGTATGGTTGTGACAATGACAAATGTCTTTAGATATGGCCACATGTCTTCTATAGAGTAAAATTCTCTCAAGATGAGATTCCCTACTGTAATTCCCAAGAACCAGAATTTCTGGCTCATCAGATGAGGAAGGGGGGAAATGATGTAGATTCTTGCTGAGTGTCCACCAAGCTTTCTCATGTAACGTTCTCGCTTAACCCCAAAACCAGCTCAAAGGAAAGATATTATTATCTCATTTTATGGCTGAGGCAGCTTAGTGGACTGACTTGGGTCTATAGAGTGTGTTAGTGGCACTTCCTTCATTGAACTTTGTGTTTGTGCTCTTGGCCATTCTCTTCTGCAACCCTGTTTCAAGAAGAATGTTCAGTGCCTGTTTCTCTCTGAGCAAAACACCTTTGCTATGCTGGCTACTCATACCTTGCAAGGACTCTCGAGTTGGGAAAACCTAAGTGTTAGACTTGAAGCATGAGCCCAATGGCAGGAGCTTCACTAAAACTCTCTCCTTTGCTTCCAAGTTAAATGTTTTGGCAGCATGCCACATGCAAGCCAAGCCAGTGCTGTGCTTTACCCCTGGAAGGGTTTCCATCTGCTAAACAAATTGACCATTGAGATTATTTGGAAGTGGAAGTAGGTAAAAGTTTTCTATAAGCCCTTCCTTTGCATGGAGACTGCTTCACAGTGAACTGTCCTCAACACACAAGCAGAGAAGAGTTGATAGAGTGGCTTATTTCCTCCGGTGTGTGTGTGTGTGTGTGTGTGTGTGTGTGTGTGTGTGTGTGTGTGTGTGTGTATAGATAGATATAGTTGTAGATATAGATATATTCCATTGATGGAACTGGAAAAGTGGGGCTTGAGTCTTGCACACATAAGCCCAGCAATAGCTTCTAACCACTCTGGGAAAATATGATAAAAGCTTATGAGCCTTCTTCCTAGAAAAATCCATATATATACATTTTTACAGATAATTACAGAGCAGTGATAAACCCTTTTAGGGAACGGTATGCCAGATATTGGTTGTTTTAAAATGAAACTTTCTGCTGGGCAGTGGTGGCGCACACCTATAATCCCAGCACTTGGAAGGCAGAGGCAGAGGCAGGTGGATTTGTGAGTTTGAGGCCAGCCTGGTTTACAGAGTGAGTTCCAGAACTGCCAGAGATATACAGAGAAACCCTGTGTCAAACAACAGAATCAAAAACAAAACAAAAATAAGTAACCCAAATGTCAAACTTCACAGTAGGCTCAGAGCTCTGCTTTGTGGACTGTATCTCTAGTACAGGAGTCAGCTGGATTTCCTTGCTCCTCTGAGAACTGGGTGTGTGTCTTTCAGATCATGTGGCACTTGCACATGGATGTAAGTCCATAGCCTCCATGTGAATCTTCACTGTCTAGTAGAATAGCCATTAGCTAAGTGGCTACTTACACTTACTTTCAATTTAACAACATTAAACATTCAGTTCCTTGGTACATTAAGCCCCATTTCAGATGCTGAGTAGGCATATTAGCTAGTGGTTGCTGTATTAGACAGTATATAGAACATGCCTGACACTGGAGGAAGTTCTGTTGGACAGAGTTCCTCATGATTGCTGCGGCTCTAACAGGCATGTCTTTTTCATGGCCTCATTGGGTTCTGATCTTCTTGAACTGTGTTGACCTACATGTGAAACTCAACAAACATCCCCTCCTCTGGAAAAGCTCATTCATACTGTGCATTTCAAGCTTGGTTGAGTTAGTGCAATACAGTTCTATGGACCCTGAATTGGTCTGTTTCTGGCTTGCTGTGAATTCACATTTTCTTAGTTTTTCTTCCCCCTTGGCCCTCACCCTTAACCCTCACTCCTACTCCAGTATGACCTCTTTGATGGGAACAGAACAGAAATCTGATTTCTCTCACCTGAAGCCTGAGTGCTGAGTGTGAGAGCCTCTTAGTAGCTAAGCCTTCTCAAGGCATTATTCCAAACAGTGGACCATTCTGGAGAATTAGATTCTTTCCACTTGCTATGTCTCTAGTAGACACTAGTAAGGAATGAGTTTAAGTAAGTGGGGAACAGTCACCTGATTTTTATATGATATGCTCAGTTAAAAATGTTGCCAGAAAATTTCACAAATGTAGGCGACTATTTAAGCAAGAAACACATAGTTCTCCCTTGCATGTTCAGTGGCATTGAGACTGTGTGGAAATACTTGTGGAGAAAAAGACTCAGGAGAATTAACATGTGTTGACTAGTGGGAGCATCATAGCAATTTTTATTTCTTTGTGCTTTTATATTTACTTTTTTCTGTAATAAACACATTTACCATTATAACTAGAAAAAAACAAACATACAAGTGATATGCAAGCCACAGCTTTGTTGGGCGTTGCATCTTCAACACAAATCGGCCTGTTGGATAATTTCTGGTTGTTTTGTTTTACCTAGTATCAGCGAGGTTTTTGCCCTGCGGAAGCAACTGGAGCAGGATGTGCTTGCCTATCGAAATCTGCAGAAGGCCCTGCAGGAACAGCTCAGTGAAATTCAGAGGCGAGAAGGTACACACTCCTTTCTATGGCTATCCTGTTGGTTGTTTTATGTGGAGGATCTTGATTGAACTGGAAGGAACCCTAGACCAGGAAGTAGTATGGCCACATGATACTATTTGATTACTGAGTCTGCGTCTATCTGGCTTCAGCCTTCTAGGTGGAAGGGCCTATTAAAGTCTATTCTTTAGAGGGTCTACAGTAGGTTTGCATCCTGCCCTTCTATAGGCATCATTTGCTACTCTAGCTCCAGATAACCTGAGGGACTGGAAACCCCATTGTCTGGTAATCAATCCTCATTGACTGGACTTTTCCTGCCCTAGCTCCTTGAGGAGGACCATGCATACAGACATGAAGCAAGATTGCTGTTTTAGATTCACATAGGGAGAGCAGCAGGACCAGGGCCCATGGGATAGCACGACAGTACCCATTATAGTATATCTGGGTCCTCTGCCATGCTACAAACTGGGATCCTTATAACTTGGTTTATGTCTTGTTTCTTTCTGCACATCCAGCCCAGAGCTTGGCATATGTGGTAAAAACTGGTTGTTGCTCTGGTGGGTGACATTTCTTGACTCTGCTTTGTGCATAAAGTACAAGCTCTTGCCTTTCCACCTCTGCTCCTCACAATCATCCAGTTAGGCAGAACAACTGTCAACTTTTCTGTCTAGATGAAGGAGCTGAGCTGGGCATGGGGTCATTGATTTGCATCATTTGACCCAGGATGTGCTGCTTGGACGACCAGGGCTCTGTTCAGGAAAACCAACAGTGGATATGTATATTAAACCAGATTCTATTTGTGGTGATGCCCCGCTCGGTAAATGTCCCCTGGCTCTGCTTCTTATGTTATTAGAATGTGATATGTGCCATGGGAAGCAGACCGTGACATACAGGTAACCTAGACCTATTGTATCCACTCTGGCAGACAGTTTTTGTATTAGGTGTATGTTCTCTTCTTACAAGAACTCTGGAGCCAGTAAAATACATTAACCATTTTCATACAGCTTCAGGTCTATGCTTGAGGTCTCATCTATTTTCTGCGTATTCATCCCTAATCAGAACCACTCTTACATGAACTAAGATTTTATCATTTACTTGTGCCATTAAGAGTGGTTTCCAGGTATAACACTTGATAGGCCAATTATAATTCAGGATTGGCCACAGCCTACAGACAATAAGAAACCACACATGGAGACATGAGCCTGTAGCGCAGGCAAAATTACTTTTTCTCTGACGGTCATGCTTTAACTCTGTGTGCTTCGTCTCCCCTACCTGACTCTGTGGCAGTTGCTCTAGGTGGAAGGCATGAGAATTGGTTGGGGATCTGTTTCTAATCCTTGGTCTTCCTGTCTCCATCGCACATTTTGTTTTGTTTGTCTTTATGCAGAAGAACCATTTTCACTTTATAGTGATCAGACATCATATCTAAGTATTTGCCTTGAAGAGCACAATCAGCTCCAAGTGGAGCATTTCTCTCAAGAAGAACTCAAGAAGAAGGTATTGACCTGACCTGTTTGCTTTTTGGATTGTCCTTGCCTCTTTAGTTCCTGATCTCAGAGGTGTGCTGTTCTCACGCTCCCTTCCTGACCACCCTCTCTCTTCCTCATTGCTTCACGACTCCTCATGTGTCCTATCTATATGCACAGACAAGGTAGATTTTTTTCTTAAAGAATCTTTTGAGAAATTATCAGACACTGGCATTTGGAGCTCAATTGCCTGTGCACTTGGCTTAGCAAGAGCTGGGCCTGGAGTTGGAGTACTGAGCTGAGCCTGAGAACCCTGTGATGTCTTCTGTGGAGCCTGTTGTTCTATCTCCTTTGGTGTTTTGACTCTTGCTTTGCCTTATGCAGTTCTCCAAGTGCTCCAAATGTGGCAGCCCAGAGCAGTGAACTTCTTTGTATCACTGGTTCTTCATTATAAAACAGCCTCTCCAACTCCCCAGGGGTTTCACGGGGAATGGTTGACAAAAGCTCACAGGAGTTATTGCTTTATTAAGAACAACTTATATGACTGACATTGCTAACTGGGTATAGAGAGAAGGAGGTCTCTGCTATCAAGGAAGTTCTGACGCTGGCGTATCTTTCCTTCAGAATGCTCAGACACAGACAGAATGGTGTTAGCTGCCATTGACCAAGTGCCTTAGTGTGCTGTGCCTGTGATCATGTGAGTTCTCATTCTGTAGACCTATGCTCTTCTAACCTTGTCTAACTCAGAAGCTGAGGCTAGCTCAGGTCACCTGCCCAAGTTGTACTCCTCCGCCTTGACGTGAGACCTCTATCTCTCTGCTCTTACCTCCAGGTCAGTGAGCTCATACAGCTTGTGAAGGACCTGTACACAGACAATCAGCACCTGAAGAAAACCATTTTTGATCTCTCTTCCATGGGTTTCCAGGGAAACGAAAGACTTGAGTCAACAAAACAAACAGAGGTAAGAAGAAATGTTCTTGCTGTTCTGTGGTCATTGCAGAAACAACTCCCACCATCCACCCCTTCCCCTGCTTTTTAAGACTATCTGTCTGAGGGAGTTCTTTGAAATTCTCTCTGCTAGAGTGGAATCTTGAGGGCCCAGTTGATCATTAGTTCTGTCCACAGGCTTCCTCCAGCTCAGATCATATCTTATCAGAAAAGTTTGGTATCTTAGAATGCTATTGCTTTGGCCTAGCTCTGGCTGTTTGCTGCAGGTGGCATATCTGGATGAGTCGTGTAGCCTCAGAGTTGTTTGTAGTAGCTATGGCTCCAGAGAGCATGGATAATGTGGATGCAGCCTTGGAATATCCATAACTTAAAGGAAGATGTCTACACACTCCACATGGCCTCTCACCCTGGTTACTTCTAGGTGTCACTGCTGACCTATGTCTCTTTTCCTACATCAGTAACCATGCTGCGCAAGGAAGGAAGAACCTTGACACTGTGTTGGGGGAGGGAGACATTACCTTCCTGTAGCCTTGGCTAACCCATTTCTCCCGTGAAAAGATCTGGCTCCATATGTGCAGTAGCATCATTTCTGAAGCCAGGGTTATTTTGACCATTGGTGCAGAGGATCTTTCTGTATCAAAATCCCTCAAGAACAAAACTGGGCTTTTCCTGAAGCATCAAGTCCATATAGGCCTCATATATGTGGCCACACTATTTCTTGGGAAAGGTTTATGGGCTGTCTCTTCCCACCTTCCCAGTGGGAATTGCTCAGAGGCACTGTATTTATGTGCTGCCTTGGCCGTCTGCTTTCTTTGAGACAGGGATTATTATTGATCTTGGCCTCCAGGGCTCCAGATAATTTTGAAAAGCAAGAGCAATGGCAAGCCACTTACAGGAGAAACAAGTCTCCCAGCTTACTTCCTCTGAGGCTGTGTTTTTAATAAGCAGCTCCTTCTTCACGAGCTCCATTTGAGCTGTAAATGCCGAGTTTTGTTTGTTCATTTGCCCTTTGAAAAAAATCTGTTAAATGTCCCATTATGTCCTTTGGAGAACAGAGGCCTTTTCCTCTGCCCACTCTAAGATCTTAATACCAGTCAATTCAGATTTGAGTCATTTGTCAGATTGCCCTTCAATTTGATGTTCCCTAGAGGAAAAAAAAAGCCTTTTCCTTTATAACACAGTTCCCTTGGCTTTCCCCAGGATGGGATAACAAGAGCTGCTTGGAAAGATGATTATTATTTGAAAGGGAGATAGGATGAGGGGAGATGGCAAAGAGGGGAGCCTGCTATTCTCTTGGAGGGTGTGTGTGTGTGTTTCTGTCTTAGTTAGGGTTTTTATTGCTGTGAAGAGGCACATGACCACTACAACTCTTATGAAGAAAACATTTAATTGGGGTAGTCCTATTACAGTTCCTGAGGTACAGTCCATTATCATCATGATGGGGAGCATGGTAGCATGCAGGCAGATGTGGTGCCGGAGTAATAAATAGCTGAGAGTCCTACAATTTGCAGACAACAGAAAGTCACCGGACTCACTAGGAGGTGTCCTGAGCACAGGAAACCTCAAAGCCCACCCCCACAGTGACACATTTCCTCCAACAAGGCCAAACTTACTCCAACAAAGCCACATCTATTAGTGCCACTCCCTCTGAGATTATGGGGACCAATTACATTCAAATTACCACAGTCTCCTTCCACAATAAACAAGGCAGAAACAGCTGGAAATACCTATATTGTCCACAGCTATCTATGAGCAGCAGGATTTACAGAGTGGGAGACAGAACATCATTTCTATTCTCTTGGATGTTGTAAATCAGAAAACGAGAGAGATGGGGGAGGGGAGGAGAGATTTTAGAATATAGAGAAATGTCCCTTAATCCTGTTGCTTTAAAACAGCATAATTAACATTCATAACTTTGCCTTCTGGTTGTGCTACTTATGTTGAAATGCAGTTTTCTTATTCTCATTAAATCATAGCATCATTTTCTATTTTCCTGAGGAACTGCAGTTTAATGGCCTAACTCTTACTGGATACATGGATGACTTCAAGTGATTGTTGCAAATTGAATGTTTGTACACAGGTTTTGTCTTCCTTTTTTTGTCTGTAGTTGTTTCCTTAGATTGTATTTCCAGATATGTAATTACAAATAGATGCAGATATGCAGTATGCATACAATTTGTTTTCTGATACCTTTCCTCAACAACTCTTAATTTGATAAAGGTAGGTGTCCTTTAGAGGCCTGATAAAGTTTTTCATGTTTCTTTCCAAAGTGGCTGCCCATAATCAGAGTCATTGTATCAGGACCTGAGGATGCATATTGCCCATATGTGGGTAGCTTATGTAGAAGCCATCCATGTGACCAGCTGTCCTGTTGTCTTAATGAGTTTAATTATAAACGTCTCTACCGAGGTGCCCATGATTGTGTGTGTTTCCAGTTATTATTGATGTTAGGGGAGTCAATGTCAGATGGGATAATATCAGCAGGACACAGGGTAGTGAGTATTGAAACGCCTGACATGCAGCATGCAGAACTGGCGACTCTGGCTGAGGGCATGTGAGGGGAGGATGCTGGCAAGATAACTCACTAAGGTTAGTGGTTACTGTCATTTACTTTTATTATTATTTTGTCATTCTTATATGTGGTTAGAAACTTGAGGATGGGGGGGGCATGGAGATAAATAAAAGAACTTAATTTAATTGAGTTCACTTATTAGTAGGGCTGTCACATTCATCAAGAAATGGACCTTGTGTGACTCTCAAGCAATGTCTTATAAATTTTTCCACTTGGCAGCCCCTTTTCCCCTGAGGAATTTCTACACAGTCTCAGCCATCTATCTAAACATAGCTCACAGTTTCTGGTAATAAATCATAAAGAAATGGATTTTAAAACAAGTCTTTGGTGTACATATAGTTTTACCATTTATTAAAGACAGAAGCAAATTTATATGCTAATGAGATAGATGTGCTTGTTTATTTTTATTTAAAGACTTAAATCTTGCCTGAATATTTATAGTGCAGGTGTGTAGCATCTTCAACATTTCTCAGTGTTGATTGATATTTTGATTTTATAATATTAATTCTTTAAATGTTGCTTCATATAAATGCGGAGTACAAAAAAGCAGAAGTATGTTTAGAGACTATTTCAAAAATTATTGGACAGGACTGGAGAGATGGCTCAACAGTTAAGGATGCTTGCTGCACTATCATGAGGACTAGAATTGGGAGCCTGTTATCTATGTAGCAAGTTGAGTGTCCTTAAACACCTTTAAACTCTGGCTTCTACATGCACACAGGTCCATGTATCCACACATAAATACATTCATATAACAGATAAACACACTGATAAATATGCACAAGAGAATGAAACTTAAAAATATTATTGGTAATTCTGATTAAATTTCAAGCCAAACTTTATTTAACAATTTTTACCTTTTTTAAATGAGCTGCCACTGAACTACTAACAATAGTAGTTTTCAAATCAGGCAATATACAGTATACACACAGGTGAGCCATTTGATACTTACACTTTGAGGAATGGTGATAAGAAAATATCAAGTCTATTTTCTGTAATTAATTTCATGTGTCTGTAAGAACAGTAAAATGTATGTACAGGAATTGCTTGCATCTAGTAGTCTCAAATCTGAACTAAGGTGTGTCAGGCAGTGGTAGTTGGTATTGCACAGGGTCATGACATGCACACTGCATGGAACCCATGCTGGCTGTTCAGAAAGAAAGTTGCGTTGAAGTTGTGTGATGCAGTATGGGCAGTTGCTACCAGAACCCATTAAAGTTTGAAGTAACTTTGGTTGCCATGTGTTCAGGAAGCTTTGAATATTGCCAGTGTTGCTGTGACCCTCACATTCAGTGACTCTCTATGGGGCACTGCATAAGCCAAGCATGGTGGTGAGTACCTGCAATTGCAGCGCTGGCAATTGGAGCTGGGAGGATCAGAAGTTCACAGTCATCTTCAGTTACATAGTGAGTTTGAAGTGAGCTTGGGCCACATGAGACCCTGGCTCAAAACAAAAAACAAACAACAATAACAAAATTAAAGTATACCCAGTTTTTCTGTATAAATATATCCATTAAATGACAGTAACACTAACAACATTCAGGTCGTTATATAAGACTTCAAGCCATATTTTTTTAAAAGCCATTTTTCCTTTTTAAGTTGATTATTTTCTATTGTATAATTATTTTCTGTTGTATAATGGAAGTAACATAATTGAGGCATCTTAATTATTGTAGGCATTAATGGCGTACTGTGTATTGTTTAGATTCCTATGTATACTTTTTAATGTTTAAACTAAGGCAATGTGTTTAGTTCATCAAGCATTTTGTTATTTCTTTAAGGTTCTTTCTTTTAGTTTCCCTATATGTGTGTTATTTTATCTGTAGGTGTCTACCGTGGAGCAGCTCATATGTTGCTCCCTCTAACTACCCACTGCCAACCTTTCCCAAGCCTTCTCTTGTCTCCCTCTCCTCACCCTCAACCTCCAGTAACACAGCTTTCTACATTTCAAGACTGACTCATTTAGAGTCCACTTGAATGAGAGCATGTATTACTTACTGCCTAGACCCGTTAACATTTTACCTGTCTATCATCATTCTGTTCCATGTTTTCAATAATTTCAATGGAAATTGTAAGAATCAGTCCAAATAGCATGCATATCTCTAACTAGCATAAATATCTTAGCTGAAATTTGTATTACAGTTATTTATTTTGTTTGTACATGTGTGTGTGCTTTCATGTATGCATGTGCCACAGCACAAGTATGGAGGTCAGAGGACAACTTGAAGGAGTTAGTTCTTCTCTCTACTCCATGGGGCTGAACTCAGGTTGTCAGGCTTGGTGGCAAGTGCCTTTACCCACTAAGCCATCTCCCATGCTCTCAACCAGTATATATTTTATAGTTACTTTTTTTCATGAAATAAAGAAGCTGAAAGCCTATATTTGCTAAGTTCCATGAGTATATGTAACTGTAAACTCCTTTCAAGATTCTCCACGTCCCTTTGTGTCAATCCCTGCCTCATTGGCTCCCCTGCTCTGTCTACTTTGTTTTCATTTTCTGTTAGACTTTTACTTAATTACAGTCATAGTGTGTCAACTCTTTACACATCATAATCTTCCTGAAATTCACTCATGTTGTTATATAAGCTAATAGTTTCTTGTATCCCATTGTTTGAATGTAGTTGTGTTTGCTCATCATGCTGTTAGATTCATTGACAAAAGGTGATACGTGTATCAGTATTTCAGGATATTTTTTACTAGTGAGCACCTAGGAGTAAGTTTAATATTTTTATGCTTCTACAGGCAAGTTTAGTAGCCTTGTTTGGTCCTTATCGCCTAAGAATATCTGTAGGGCATAGTAGTACACACACATAATCCCAACACTCAGGAGGCAGAGGCAGGCAGACCACACAAATTTCAGTCCAGTCTGGTTTATATACTGAGTCAGGGATATATAGTAAAATTTAATCCCTTCTCTCCACTGCCTAGGATTCAAGAAAAAGTAAGAAGCCAATAGAGCAAGGGTGTCTCAGTAGTTTTGTAAACTTTTATGTTTTAGCAAGTTTGTTAACATCAGCCTATATCATGTTTTGTAGCATTGTCGGATGTGAGTTCTGTTCATCAGATCTCTTTGATCTTGATTGTGGTTAAGATGTATCAGGCTAGAGTGTTTTTTTTT
>NC_022016.1:138891-179020 GCF_000317375.1 Microtus ochrogaster
GTGCGCCACCACCGCCCGGCTGTACTTCAGATGTATCAGGCTAGGGTGTTCTGGTCTTGAGAATTTTCTATAAAGTAACATTCTGGATTAGTTTGTTTTGTTTTGAATATCTTCTAAAGAGCAAGATTCTTCCTCTGAGAGGAATATAAGGATTTCAGTTGGACAGGGAGAGTTAAGATTGCAGTTGACTGATGGAAAGAACTCATAAGGTGAAACTCATGGTATGGAACCACAAGTATCACATATACACAATTGCCCAATACTTGACCCTAAACTCAGTGGTTTTCCCACCTCTAGCTAAGTGATGATGCATCAGCAACATGAGATTTGATATGATTTTTGGAATAGGTTTGATTGACACACTGACTGGGCATGGCCACCTTGGTGTATATCTAGTGCCTCTTGGTTAATTCATATGTCTTCCTTTCTTGCTTTAACTTTTTATTGATTCTTTGTGAATTTTATATCATGCGCCTCAGTCCCACTCATCTCCCTGTCCATTCATATCCACTCTCTGCCCTTGCAACCTCCCGCTCCCTCAAAAAAGAACCCAAAATAAAAATGATAAAAAGTTTAAAAAATTAAATTAAAAAAATATTTTACCTAGGAAGCTATGTTATGTCACCCAGTATACCCTTTTGACCAAATAGCTTTACATGCAAGTAAGTGTTCATTGCAATGAGTCATTGGTCTGGTTCGAGGTCTCTAGAGGCTTCTGCTACTCTATCAATACTGGATCCTCACTGGAACTCCTCTCAGATATCCTGCTGTTCCCCTGTGACATGGAGATCTTCCAGCTTTGGTTCTGCAGGACCAGCCCTTGTATATGCTCCTGCAGTTCTTAGATGGAGTAGAATTTGGGCCTGGATCTGGCACTGGGTGGTAGCTGAGTTGGCCAGCCCGCCTGCCCTCCTGTGCTAGTGCCAACAGGGCCAGCTCTCCTTCTTTGCCCAGGTAAGGTGTTGGACCAGCTCCCCTGGCTGTGATAGCTGGCAAGGGGCAGGACCAGCTCTACCACATTCATACTATTGAGACCAGCTCTCCCTCACCCACACCGCAAGGGCCAATTCTCCATCACTACCCTGATGACGGGCAGGGCCCTAGTGCCAGTGCAGGCGATGGGCAAGGTAAGCTCTCCCATACTACCCAGGCAGGGGGTGAGCCAACTCTCCTATCAACTTCAGGCAGCGAGGGGTGGGGCCATCTCTCCCATGCCTAAGCCACCATACTATCTGCAAGGGAATTCATGTCTTATGACCAAAACCTTGGTTGGAGTTGGGCTATTGCTCTCCTGGGAACTGTACCACCCATTCTGGGGAACACAGAATGCAGAAACATTGGGACTTCATAGCTTTTAAGGAATTTCAGATTCATTCAGTCTTTTTTAAGTCCTTCATTTCCAAAAGTATAAAGTTATCAGCAACCTGACACTCTTCTCATTAGAGATGACTTTTTGTCATCAAAATGACAGTCTTACTGGGACTGTCCATGTCACATGTATGACATTCTAACAAGAGGTTTATTCCCCGTGCTAAACAGGAGAAGTGATGAATAATTTGGGTGCACCATGAATTTCATTTACTGCTTTTTTTGCTCTTTGCTATTTTCAATTCCATCAATAGCTATTTTCTAAAATCTTGTTACCTTTCTATAATCTGAAAGTGGATTTAGCAAAGGCAGAATGGCAGTGGCAGAAGAGAGCATGCTCAATTTATAGCTTCACATGAAGAGCATGCAGCACTAGGGAAAGGCCCCCAGTTATTGGGGGGGGTATTCATAGCCAGTAGCTCTGACTTAGTTAATTTTTATCTCATAGCTTTGGCATTTGTATCTTTGTTTGTTTGTGTGTTATTGTTGTTGTTGTTATTGACTGTTTGGCTTTTTTTTTTGAGAAAAGACACCACTGATTTGTTCATACATATTCATGCTGGACACTTTGTTGTTGTTATTGCATGTTTCATACTAACCCATGCTCCATATAGTGTCTGGCTAGCGGAGAGGATGAAGGCACAATCAAAATTGAAGCAGATGATAAGAATCATTTCCAGAGTGACCAGCATTTGGAGCAGAGTAATGAGGTAGAAACAGAGTTTATTCCTTACTCTGTCTCGCCCTGTGTCCAAATCAGTCTGCTATCTGGGAGTATGTGTGGTTCATTTTCTGTTTATTCTGCCTGCATTGTGTGTCTACTTTATGCCAGTGGGCATCAGAGAAACTGGTCTCTCTCTCTCTCTCTCTCTCTCTCTCTCTCTCTCTCTCTCTCTCTCTCTCTCTCTCTCTTTAATCAGAACTTATAAAGTGGGTGATGGAGCCAGTCATGAAACATAGTAGCTATAGAACAATAAGAATTGACTGTTGGACCTGGATAGATGATCTAAGTCACCCTATTTGTTTTATGCATTGGAAATAGGCCTCTGAGAGATGATTTATTGAAGGCACAGATTAGAATGTCAGTGATGGAAGTAGGGTATGAATTCTTGTGTCTGGACTCTTAGAAACTATCAGGTCATCTGACTGAAGTGCAAGTGGACCTGATGAAACTGAGTGACTCTGCAATCTCGTGACCCCTGTAAACCCAACTCAGTATTATTCTGATCATTAACCCAACCCATATAGAATCTTCTAGTCATGCTGCTACTGAACAGTTGGGCTAAACAGTCTACAAGCCTAAAAGAACCTTAAATATTGAGATGTGGTAGGATATAGATGCTGCAGCTTTGATTGAGATGTACTAAGAGATGCTGTAGGTGTGGAACTTTATGTCTCCAAGGTATCCCACATTCACAGAGACATGAGTGGGCAATAACTGACCTGGATAGTTTTGGAGCACAAAGTAATGAAAATGGATGCTTTGGAATCACATGAACCTGGTCTTGAGCCTTTTTTTGCCTAACCTGCCTCTACTTTTTTTACCTAACCTCTAAACTACCCTTGTGTGTAGGGTCTCTCAGATACTAAAACCAAAAGACATGTCATTAAGTACTTAGCAAATAATAATAATTTCTGCTTTTAATTACTATAGTATAATTTTTTTCCTTTTTTGAGATTGCTTATTTGATGGTTTAATAATTAGAATGGTGACAAAAAGAACCTATATATAACAGCTCATATGTGTGAATCTTGTTATCCATTTAAAAAAAATCTTAAATCATTTTTCCAGTGTGGATAGATGGAGCGATGGCTAATGTGTGTATCACTAACAGTAATGAAGTCAACAGAAGTCATTTATAAGCTGGTTGAGGAAATTTACAGCTTTGGATAGGGGAGAGAGGATGCTAATTGTACCATCTTGGGACATACATGCCCAGAACAGCCTTTAACTAGAAGTCTCTGTGGTAGTACTCCTCTGGGAACCCCAATGGCCCAGGAAGGTGAATCTGTAAATAACATCTCCATGGGAATTAAGAACTTTCCACCCTCCTAATGAGATACATCAAATCCCTGTTAATTAGTGTCAGTAGAATAATAATAATAATGTATGTATCTGTAGCATAAGTAATGATGTTATGTGAAACCTTTGATAACTATCCAAAACATGGTTGAAGGCATTCATTTTGCGTCCTTCTTAGGAAGAATTTCCAAGGAGTGGACTGTGGAATGGGAGAACATGCATTAAGGGTGCACCTGTAGTGAGTCAGACACTTACCCTAACTTGGTCATCTCATTTTCATAGCAAGATGTATGGTACCACTTTAGAGTAAGAAAATTGAGGGTAAGGAAAGTGATGTAAGTGCCTGCCTTCCTTAACATGAGTTTGAGTATATGGACTTGCAGGCCTGTATCCTCCCTTTTCTTTCTTGTTCCTGCCTGTGGATCAGTACTCACCTGTAGCCCTTTCTTCTCCCCCCATCCTTCCCATTCTCCATATAACTCTGTTTGACCACACACTTTCATTTGCAGATCATGGAGGACTATGCCAAGAGTGACTGCAAAAATGAATATTTAAGGCATATGGATTCCAATATTTTAGACCATGATGGAGCCAACACACCTGGTATCCCTGGAGACCAGATCCTGGAAGACAAACTCCTGGGCCTGCTTGCCACTTTGTTCCAAAAGAAGGCCACACTGTTGCTGGAAGCCAGGTAGACATGGGCCCAGGTATCTCTATTTTTGAGGAGGAGTACACTTAGGTTGCTAAATGGACTCAGATGGTGGTGGCAGTGTACCTGAGAGCTCCTGAAATGGCTGGGAAGGAATCTAGCCAGTCGTGCAATTAAGTAATTAGGCTGCTTGCTGGTGGCTGTGAAGGGACTTGAGCAGAGCCATACTCAGGCCCATTACAAAGAGATGAGAGAAAGCTTTTCCCCAAAATTATTCCTGTGAGTCCCAGAAAGCTGCCTGACTGTCAAGAGCACCAGGAGTCAGCCCTCCTGGCATCTCCTGGTTTTGGCATCAGCTTAAAAACACCATTGTAGTTGCGACTCCGCTGTTTTATGTTAAGCTTGAACTAAATTCTCTCCTCAGTTTATCTGCTGGGAGTTGTTCCTATTTGAGGAAATACCACAGGTTGTTTTCCTGACACAAAGAAGCATTAGGTATGTTTGTGTTTTGTAAATTAGTCCTTTAAGAGCTATTTCCTCTTTCATATTCCTTCTAGGCCATCCATGGCAGTTGCATGGTTATGAAAGCAGGAAGAGCTGTGCTGTCTTTTTCTCAGTATCTCAGTTTTTCTGATCACTTCTCAGGGTTGCTGGGTGGACTTAGAAAAAATTATCGAGGATAATTGGGTATGATGTTGTATATTTCAATAGAAGCTCTCAGTTCTGATACAGGCAGAAAAAGTTACTACTGCTTTGTCTCTTAGCAAGTGCCAGATACCCTAGTCTTTCTTAGATCATTGCAATACTAAGCCTTGGGAGACCTTTCTCCTGAGACAGAGACTGGAGCATTCTGTGGTTGGCAAGCTTAGTGACACCCAACCTTTTAATCCCTGACACCTAACATTTTCTGAGGATGAGTCTTGGGGGGACATATCCAGTTTATCTTCAAAGGGAATTGGACAAGCATAGTTGGTACTAAAGACTAGAGAGTAGTGTTTAAAGGTACGTTTTATAGTTCAGAGGTCATAGACACGTTGGGGTTCTAGATCGGGATATCAGGGCTACTTCCTCTCCAGTGCTTCCTTTCATCATTTTTCCCTATGATCATTGCAGCAGGCTTCTCCCATTTGGGTGGGCATCACAGTGCTTCTGGCAGTCATTTAAAAATTCAATGTGTTATTCCACCTAACTGTGCATTCATACTAGCTGTGTGTCTGGTTAGCTCACTTCTTAGCTGTGCTGCTTTAGCCTTGCTGTCTATGCATAGGCTGCACTGCCCATCTTTATATGGAGAACAAATCTCCGAGTAGCCTTTGTTTCAGGGCTCTGGCACAGGCTGGTACTTAACACTTAATACGTGTGCTTTTTTCTTCGTCTTCCCTGAAATAAGCCTAGTCCTCTGTTGTGCCCCAGCCTTGGCTAGCTGCTCATAATGTTTCTAGGTTCTGTGTTCCTAACACTTTTTGTGTGTGGCACATCACGGAACTGTTTTGCAGGTTCTCTTATTCGTACTGACTGATGTCCCCATTTCATTCCTCAAACAGATAGATATGATCACCTTTGAGCCACCATTTAAGTGTCAACTGCAAACGCTGTCATGTGGTAGAATAGAAGTATCCCTGCTGCTATCCAAGAAAGCCTTCCCCGTGTGGATTCACGTCTGACCTCCTAATTCCCTGTTTCTTCTGAGTCATTATTTTTCTTTTTGTCTGAGTCATTTTTATAAACATAAGACACACCTGATATTAGATATTTGGAAAGAATGCCCCCTTCCCTTCTGATTTCACATCCATTTCAGCTACTGTCCAATTTCTTTATTCTCATTCAGGCAACATTTCTCAAAAGGCTTGCTGATATTCATAGCTTCCACCCTGTATAATTCTCTGCCCCCATCTTAAGAGACCTCACAGCCTTTGCCTCATTTATTAAGTCAGTAACAGTTTCTAAACTGTGAAATCCATCGGCCAGCTTTTTGGCAGCATCTGGCCCTATTCCCTGCCCTTGCTCTCAGCCTCCTTTGTTAAAGGATAGTGGTACATCTCAGAGCCCTGTTCTTGGCCCCTTTCTTTGTTCCTCCATTCCCTCCTGCTGTTGGAATGGGTTACATGACTTTGATTTCTGTGGGATGATCCTAATAACTCTTTGCTGGACACCTCATCCTGCTTATGGATCAGATATTTCAGTGCTGACCTAAGACCCACATGGTACCACTCTGCTGCTTCTCTAGTCTTTGTCATGTTTATGCCCTGCATTGCCTAATAACTGTAGCCTAAAGTTACAAGTTCCTCAGTCCCTAAAGCCCATAGCAAGTCCTCATGGTCACCCTCAGGTTATAACCCAAATTCAGTTCCTTCTGATCTCCACTCCTACCTTGTCACTGCCAACATCTCTTATTCTGCAATCGTGAAGCCTTATTTACCCTCTTGTTCCCATTTCTACCTCTCTGTAGTTCGTTCTCCATAGAGTAGCCAGGGTCTTTTAAAAAACTTAGGTCAGGTTGCTCCTCTCCTATGGTAACACCTTTCAGCAGATTCCCACTGTCACAGTCAGATCAGCTTCTAGACCCAACCTCTGCCATTTCTCCAGCTTCATTATAGACGCCTTGTGTTTTCTGAGCCTTAGCCACACCAAGCTTGTTTTTTTTTTTGGGGGGGGGGACTTCTGATAGCTAGTGTTCCCTGTGCTGTGATAGACTTACCCAAATGTACAATCAGCAGAGCTTTGGTGAGCAGTCAGCTCTGTGGGGAGGCTCTTCCCAACCATTTGGTTTAAAGAGAATCCCATTTGTATGCTTTCTCTGATTCATTCCTGCCTTCCCTCTCATTCATAATCCTTAGATTATTATGTAAGTACTATGCATTGATTTAGTTCTCAGTGTATGCATAGCTGTGTGTCTGTCACTGCTTTAAAGGCATGCCCATTCCTCTTCAGAAAAATGGAAAGTATCCAGTCACTGAATGAATGGCAGATAGTTGAGCATTTCACAGTGCAGCAAAGATTAAGTTTGGAAAACCAGGAAGAATTAGAGCTCTCTTGGTATCAGAAAGGCCTAGGTTTTAATCTTTGCTCTGCCACTTGGCTAAGACCTTGTTTTCTCTTTGAGCCTGTTTCTTCATCTGGTCTCACAGCCTGTGAGGATGTTGTGTGTTTCAAGGACCTGACACATGGCAAGTGCTTAGTAAATGTCAGTGCCTTCTCTTATACCTTCTGCTTGACACAGATGCTTGGGGGGGGGGAGTGTAGAAGCACCACCCAGGCTTCTGATGAGACCCTTGAACCACACCAGTCTGAAGGTCCTGACGACAGAGACAGCTTAATGATTTTGCTATTCCTATTTCCAGCCAAGCAACACTTGAAATGTTTGATTTAATAGCCACCATTTTAGTATATTGCAGTGGCCTCCTTTGCCGCTGTTTACTACCCATTTGAAAAGTATTTTTCTTAGGTTTTATTGTGTGTTATTTGGTGGTGAGTGATGGTCGTCCTCCTTTGGCTAGCTGACTAGCAATTGTCATTATTACTTAACTATATTAAGAAGGGAATAGAAAGAAAGGAAAATTTAGTCCTGATACTAAGAATATCAGAAATATTTTTAAAGTTGATGTTTATTATAGCTTAAGCTGGTTTTGTAGTATAAATGATTTTACACTAGAAGTAAGTAATGGCAGCTTGCATTTTGCTTTTAATTTTTCAAATTCGAATTGAGTTCACTTCCTTGATCTAGTCCATAGGACTCTGGAAATAAGGTGGGGTTTACTGCTGTCTGAAGTGGGCATGTTGAGAAGATGAGCCTGGGCAGTGCCATTTTCCATGGTGGCTGACATCAGAGGGAGGGTAAGCTAGGTATGGCTACATTACAGGATTTCTTGCAGTAAAGCAATAAAGAATCTGAATGGAAACAGCAGTGGAAGTAACCCAAAGGCTTCTCTGTGACTGCATGAGCTAATGTAGCTAAGAGACCCTTCCAACAGCCAGTCACGGCTCCTAGACCAGCCCTTGCTAGAGCACTTTCTCTCAGTTCTCTAGTTCTGTTTCACCTCTGCCCCATCTTTTTTGTTTTCTTTATTTCATTAGTGATTTAAACTTTATTCTTTTATTTAATTTTATTAATTTTTTATTGAGCTTCACATTTTTCTCTGCTCCCTACCCTTTTTCTCCCCTCTCCTTCAACCCTCTCCAAAGGTCCCCATGCTCCTAATTTACTCAGGAGATCTTGTCTTTTTCTACTTCCCATGTAGATTAGATCCATATATGTCTCTCTTAGGATCTTCATTGTTGTCTAAGTTTTCTGGGATTGTGGTTTGTGGGCTGGTTTTCTTTGCTTTATGTTTAAAAACCACTTATGAGTGAGTACGTGTGATAATTATCTTTCTGATTCAGGGTTACCTCACTCAAAATGATGTTGTCTAGCTCCATCCATTTACCTGCAAAATTCAAGATGTCATTATTTTTTCTGCTGTGTAATACTCCATTGTGTAAATGTACCACATTTTCCTTATCCATTCTTCAGTCGAGGGGCATTTAGGTTGTTTCCAGGTTCTGGCTATGACAAACAATGCTGCCATGAACATAGTTGAGAACATCTTGTGGCACAATTGAGCATCCTTTGGATATATATCCAAAAGTGGTATTACTGGGTATTGAGGAAGATTGTTTCCTGATTTTCTGAGAAATCTCCACACTGACATCCAAAGGGGCTGTACCAGTTTGCATTCCCACCAGCAGTGCAGAAGTGTTCCCTTTTCCCCACAACTTCTCCAGCATAAGTTGTCATCAGTGTTTTTGATCTTGGCCATTCTTACAGGTGTAAGATGAAATCTCAGAGTTGTTTTGATTTGCATTTCTCTGATAACTAAGGATGTTGAGCATTTCCTTAAGTGTCTTTCAGCCTTAAACTTTATTCTTTGGAGTTGGGAGCTGGCTCAGAAGTTGAACGCTTGCTGCACTCACAGAAAACCCAAGTTTGGTTTCCAGCACCCGTAGGACAGTTCAGAACTGTCTGTAACTACGGTTCCAGAGGATCTGACACTCTCTTCTGGTCTCTGCAGGGACTGCATGCATACACTTGCTGTACATATATAAAATAAAAACAAATAGACAGAAAAATAAAATAAATACATCTTAAACTTTTTTTCTGAACTTCTCTAGATTGTTTTCTGTTCCTTTGCATATGAATTTTCTGATTTCTTAGGTTGTCATATTTTGGTGTATTCATGTGCATATGGGTGTGGTGTGTAGTACATGTATGATTGCTTGTATTCATGTGCACATGGGTGTGGTGTGTAGTACATGTATGTGTGCTTGTAAGCACACATGTGGAGCACAGAGTAAGATGCCAAGTGTTTTCCTCCGTTTCTGTCTGCCTTATTGCTCTGAGGCAAAGAACTCTTACTGAAGCGGAAGCTCATCTTTTCAGTTGTGACTGGCAGTGAGCTCTGGACATATGCCTGTCTCTGTTCTCCAGTGCTTGAATTACAGGCATGCCTGGATTTTTACATGGGTTCAAAGAACAAGTTTTCTTACTTACTAAGCCATTTTGCCTGTTTGATTGTTGTCATTTTAAAGAGAGGATTTTACATGTAAGTTTTGTTTATGCCTATTAAGCACCCACACTCTTAGTCTTCTAGGGTGAGATACTGAAATTGAGGCCTTTAACATCTGTCAGATTTCACTTCTGCCCTGAGGGTGATGTTGTGTTTCTGTTGTTACCCTCCCCAACCATCCTAGTTCCAGGCTGGGTTTTCTCCCTGGGGTCTTTAGTTTTGAGCCCTGTTGTGCACCTCTTTTTGTTGTGTATACCTGCTGCCTTTTTGTGAGTGGACGAGGAAGGAACACATATGTGTTTGTGCCACCATCTTGACAGGAAGTCCGTCCTTTGCACAGGAGCTCTTCACCTTTCTGAAGCCCATGTGTGAAGAGACATGTCTTTCCTCAGCACGGTGTGGCATGGAGATTCTTCTTGTGTCCCCTGCCTACTTCCTAGCCTTCCTTTGCCCTTCACCGCATAGTGACATGACTGTTCATCTCAGTGTCATGCTTACACCACCACTCGGCTCCCCTGTGTTTCCCCCTTGGCCTTGTGGATTAGTCACTTACATACATACTCTTTCCTAGCATCAGTTTGCATCTTTGCTGTAGCCCTTGTGCCAATACAGTGTCCGGCACACAGAGGAGGCTTCCAGCCATATATGCCATACCAGAACCATCCTGGGTGCTTCTCATGCTGGCTTTACTCCAAGTTCCCGAAAAGCAGAGCCAGAGACTCAGCCTTGTGTATATGGGAACAGGAAGCCAGTGAAGATGGTGTGGTTGGTCTGGGCAGCCGGGCACTCTGGTGGGCAGTGCAGCCTGGGGCTTATGTCCTCAGGATGGAAGCTAGGACATTGATGCCATGGCTCTCAGCCCAGACAGCTCAGCTCTCTCACCACTCCACCCTGTCTTGCGGGCTGACTCAGTTTTGAAGGGCAACAGAGAAGCACAAGGTGCTTGGAGTGGGACCTGCTGTGTCTACAGGAACTGTCCACACAGCTCCAGCTACTAGCAGAAGTGGGGCAAGGCACATGACAAAGAACATCTGCTATCAGGATGCTACCTCTTTTAATCCTCATTGTTCCTTTAATCTTCCTATTCTCTGGAAGGAGATTTACCATCCTGTCAAAGAATCACATAGAGTTTGGGGCCATTCCATTTGTAACTTATTTGAATTTATTTTACTTTCTGTGCTGGGGTCAAACAGAGGCATGGACATGCTAAGCAAATGCTGTGTCTCTGAGCAACATGCTTAGCCCCCTGAAGCCATTTATCTGTCTTTGCCCCAGTTTGCTCTCTATGGCTGTGAAAAAGACCATGTCCAAAAGCAGCTTGGGGAGGATGGTGTTTATTTGGCTTACCAGGTTATAGTCCATCATCAGAGAAATCAAAGCAGGAACTGAAGCAAAGACCAAGGAGTAAAGCTGCTTGCTGGCTTACTCAGGCTGCTTTCTTATACACTCCAGGATCACTGCTCAGGGATAGCACTTCTCAAGGTGGGCTGGGTTCCTCTGTATCAGTCAGTCAAGAAGATGCCCCACAGGCTTGACTACAAGCTAGTCTGAAAGGGCATGTTTTCATTTGAGATTCCTGCTTTTCAGATTACTCTAGAATGTGCCAATTTGACAAACCAGCTTGCAACAGCCTTCAAAGCAATGCACTTTGTGCTCTATCTGCATGCTTGTTAATGAAGCATCCTTCATTAATATCTGTTTCTTGAGCACCTATTATAGACCAAGATCAATCAGGTCACTCATGGACTGTCCAGGTTGGCATAGTTAGTCCAAAGCCCTATATGTATACTGAACATAGGAATGGGGCCAGTATCATGGAATTGGGTCCCTTATAATTTTCATGGACACCCTGTGATCCCAATTATTCCTCCTTAGGCAAGCCCCCTTTCATATATCCATGTGGTCCACTTAGCTGGCTTTGTACTTATGTGACATTATCCACTAGCTAAGCAGGGTAATACCTGTCTTGTTTGGGTATTGTGAGGTTGTATGAGACCAAATGCTTGTCATGGTTTCTGGCATATTTAGGAACTCACTATGTTTAATGCAAGTGAAATCTGGACTGGATCGGTGGGGGAGAACTTGGGAGGCTAGGTTGTCGCTGAATCTGAAATAGGAGGCTGATTCTTCCACTGTCTTTTTTTGGAAAAGCAGACCAGATCTTCTGAAAGCTCTGGGTGCCTTGGTTTTGGAACGAATATACTCGGGAGAGCAGGAACTTCCTGGAGATCACCTTGATAGTAAAGCTAAGAAGGCACTTCAGCAAGTAGCTGTTCGGCTGAGAGATGAACTTGACCTTTCCTTCCTAGACGACTCATTCTCCAAGTCACACAATGAACTCAAGTCAACATGGGGGACCTGGCTAGTAAAGACAGGTGACAGAGCCAAGGTGGAGCTGAAGAATGCCTCAGTGCAAACTACTACCATAGAGGACGCCCCCCATGAATTCAAATCTAAGGGCAAGAGAGAAGCTTGGCAAGAGAAACCAGAAGAGGCCATTTTCTGCACTGACCCTGAGTCAGAGGCCTTGTATGAGATGCCAGGGCTACAGGCCACTCCCCTCTCATTCCCTAGTACAATCAACAAGGTAAGGTTTTCTGTATATTAATTATGTATTTACCTTAAACAATAATAACAGCAAAGTTCTAAAAAATCACCCTCAGTGCCACCATATTTTCTGTTTCTGTGAATGCCAAATCTGGCAGTTCCCTTGTGCTTTGTTGCCCCAACTGCCTTCCCCTGGCCTCTCCTGCACTCTGCCCTCCTTTTACACTCCTCCCACTTTTTACTCTGACCCCGGCCATATCTTATTTACCAGGACACTCTGGTGTTTTCACTAGGAAAATCACACCTGGAATTCTGTCTATCCATCTACCTGTAGCTTTCTCTTGGTTTTATGGACTAGGATGTTTCCCCATGATGGCCGCTTAAGATTCTACTGGGCCAGAGTTTATATGGTTTTTTTCTGCTGAAGGGTATTTCCCTATGCATGTTGTAAATTTGTAAAAACTCAGCTTTATATATGAGAGCCTGGCTTCTGTTTAAGGAGGAATTTGTGTGGGAGACATCATTCTGAGGGCTTTATTTCTCTTGGATGCCAGATTCTGAGCACTCAGGGTTAGCCAGCCTAAAGTAAAGGGCCTAGGCGGGGGCACCCACTATATCTGCCTGCAAGAACATCCCTGTTTCCTGCCAAGCTGCCCTCCAGCCACAGTAGTCAAAATGGAGACGTCTGGTTTTGCTGAGTCAATGTGTGTCTGTGTGCTGGTTTTTTCCCTGAGCTGCTCTGTAAACTGTAAGCACAGCCACACAGACCAGGTGATTAAGACTCAGACTTTCTTGACAGTGCATGATTGGACCTACCTTCCAGTCCTTTGGGAGTAAGGGTTGGCGTTGAGAATCTCTGTAACAGTGATGTGTTCTGGTAAAGAAGGAAAGAGGTTATGATTCTGATACCTTTAGAGAAGGCTATAGTATGCTTGCTTCTGATGGCTGCTTTGTAGCATAGAAATCAACTGTACACACTGCTTCATAGCCTCAGAATGGAGAATTAAGTTTCTTTTCTGACCACTAAATTACTGCTTTTGTGCCTACCAAACAGAGTTAGATATATCATTAACAAAATTGCTTTTGATTGTTTTAAATTATGCACCAAAACTGTAATTTCTAGTAGAGGATTTTCTAAAGATATCAGTAGAGACTAAAACAAACAAATATATATATATATATATATATATATATATATATATATATATAAAATATGCACTGCCATTATATTAATGGTACTCAAAATGCAAATTTATTCAATTTGGCTAGAGTAGAATTGCTTTTGTTTGCCCCAGCTCCTTCAGTTTGTAAGTATGTATTAGGAAAACTGGGTAGATTTATTATTTTTTTTTCTTTTTTGTTTGTTTGCTTTTTTCTGTTGTATGGTATGCCATCCTGTGCTCAGGAAATTGGATAATTGAATGGACTTAATTTTTTCAAATATATTTTATTTTTAAATAAAATTATCTTTACTATGTTTTCAAAAGAGGAAAATTTTATTCATTCATTCCCTTACGTTTATCATCTGCTGTATGTACCGAGGACTGTGCCGAGTTCCCTTTATTATCTTATTTAATTTTTTCAACAAATGTAATCATTGTACATTGAAAGAAACACAGTGTCACAAAACTTAGAGACCTATCCAAAATTCCTTAGCTGGCAAGTGGAGAGGAGATAGTTACTTGCTTAGCTTCAGAGAAAGACATTGGCCTTCTTTGTGGTTTTGATAGTGACAGAATTGGTAATCCAGTGACTTAAGCCAGAACTCTGTATCTAGTTAAAAAGGATATCAGTGCAGCCTAAAGGTGAGGCAGAGACCAGAATGGCCAGAAACGTGGTTATACAGGACTTTATAGACATACTTGTACTTGTATCAGGCCTGGCTGCCCACATGACCTCTCAGTACTTGGAATGGGATCAGTGTAACCCAGATTCCCAGGCTATATGAAGGCACAGTGAGGTAAGAGTGCAAGTGCCCAGGGCAGGTGACTGTGTGGCAGGAGCTCAGAATATGTGAATTCTATTCCTAAGTAATACCATACAGTCTTCCATCTTTAATAATGATGGTAGGTGAGACTGCTCCAGTCCATATGGCAGCGTTTTATGTGGTGTTAGAACTCATGTTAGGCTGAATGATGGCAATCTTCCAACCTCAGATAGGCCTTGGCATTTTTGCACTTCAGATATCTTCTTTGCTGACATATGACACACAGATTTGGGCCCAAGAATAAAGACTGGTGGAGACCCAGGACCAAAATTTGACTGTTATTTCCCAGTTGTCTACTGAGGCATTTACCTCCCCCAAAGTGGTTCCTCTCACCTCCTCAGACTACCCTTTTCCTTGAACATTTTTTCTTCACCTCCTTGGAATTCCAGGACGGAGAGATCTCACTTGTCCTAACAGCCTTGGAGTTTGAAAAGCTGGTTTGATTCCCCAAGCCTTATACTGTTTGATACTGGAGTAGCTGCGTGACATCTTGGCTCTTTGAAAACAAATATGATAGAACATTTCCATGATTCCCTAAGCAAGCTCTGTACTCTTTAGTAATCAAACCAGTTTCCCACCTGCCCATCCCAAGTTCTAAGCAGCCACTAATCTACCTCCTGGTTACCTGACATTTTCTATAGAGAATCTTATAACATGTGACTAACTTTTCCATTTAATACTTTCAGAGTTCATTCATAGTGGAGCATGAAATAGCTCTTCCTTTGTTTTTATCACCACATAGTATTCTAGGGTGTGGTTATTGCACATCTTATTTTGAATATTATATATTTTGTTGCTATTCATACAGATGTTTGTGCGGCAGGTGTTTTTATTTCTCTTGAGAAGATACACAGGAATAAACATGATGGCCCACATGGTTACTCAATGTTTAACCATTTTGAGGAACTTCCAGCTTACTGACTGTGCCATTCTATCTTTCTCCCAACAATGCATGAAGCTTCCAGTTCCATCACTTCCTTACCCACATTTGGTACCATCTCTTCCCTAGTGGAAATGGGTATATACTGTTGAGATTTCAGTAGCATTTCTCTGATGATCAGTGATGCTGAACATCCTCCCATGTGCTTTTTAGCTCTGTGTTGTCTCCTCCAGAGACATGCCTGCCTGGTCTCTTTCCTATTTTTTAATTGGACCATTGTATTTCATTATTATTGAGTTGTAATACTTTACATATTCTAGGTTTGATTCCCTCTTCTCATGTTTTGAGTATGTTTGAAATTTGCCACTTCATCTGGCCTCTAGATTGTCTACTATATACTAAATTGGAACCTATGATTGGTGTGTTAAAGATATGCAGAGGCTGAAACTCTAGACCTTACATTCATGTTTGGAAGACAGGCGATAACTATGGATTTTCTCAGGCATTACAGTGATGCTAATGTCCTCTGGAAAAAATGACAGGGACTCTGAGTGTGTAACAGGAAGCTTTGGCTTAGACTTGGAAGTCAAGGGCTTGTTCTTTTGAGGGTGGCACATCTGAACTGTCCTGATGAATGGCTTAGTAGGGAAGCAGAGGTGAGCAAGAATGAGTGTTTAGACAAAGCATATGCTAAAGCTCTGAAGTGCAAGAAGCATGGTATTGTGAGGAGCCTATAGAAGGTTTGTGTGACCAGAGAGTAGGCTAAAGTGGGGATGAGCATTGACTTAGACTGTGGGTCATGCTGTACTATGGTGTGGACATTGATCTTTGACTTAAAATAACCAGGAAAATAGTTTTAAGCACTAAGGAATAGTCAGTTTGCCTCTTTTCCACAGCATGGAGTGGATTAGAGAAACTCAAAATGAATGCTATACTCCCCAGGAGGTTGCTTGGGTGAGAGCTAGGAGCCTGTACTGGGGTGCCAGAGGAAGGTGAGGAGAGTTAGAAGAACTGAGAAGCACCTTAGAAATTGTACATACGGAAGTCTGCTGAGCACCAAAAGGAGTGATGAGAAGAAAGGGAGGTTCATAAAGTCTCAGCTTCCTGGCTGGTGTAGTGAGTGGATGAGTGCAATAGCTATGGCAATAGCCTGCTGCTGGGGATGCGGCATAATGAAATCAAGGTGTTAATGACCTCTAAAGCTTTTATAGGTTAGACTGGTGGGAAGCTCTGGGTTTGAGAAATACACTAGGTAGCAACCCAGTCAGTAGCCACTTAAGTAGGGGACTTGCAAAAGCCTAAGACAGATGGGCTCACACTAGGAATGGTGGAAAAACAGATAAAAACAAAAACAAAAATAAAAAACATTTCTGAGAAGACTGTTATATATGAAATAACCAATTTTAGAATGTTTGAATTATCCAAAGAGAATATGAACCAGAACCCACAGGGTGTTAGGAAGGACCCTTAACAGTGTAGGTATATGTCAGGGAGGGGGTAGGAATCTGCCACTATTTGTGCTCTTTCTTAGGGATGGACAGGACAGAGATGCTGTTGTATGGGGCTAGATGTGTGGGTGACCACCTCTATTTTAACCTATTTTAAAAACACAAAAATGTTGCTCATAAAACATGTTTTAAGCATACTCAGTACTGTACCTGTGTGTTTCCAGGATGCTGAGAAGACAGAATTGGTGATCAAGTTAAAAGCATCTGAGTTATTGGAAAATGTGTATGATCTTCCAGCCTCCCAAGAGGTGGTAGCTCAGCTCCAGGTTCAGGTTCTAGAGCTTCAGGGGGAGCTGAAAGAGTGTAAAACACGCAATAAGAAACTCCATGACAAGCTAATTCTGGCAGAGGCAATGATGGAGGCTATGACCATACCCAACCCTGTGTTGCTGAATGGTAAGCATCAAGAAAATGTATTCTCCATAAGCTGGGTGAGTGGCCCACAGAACTGCCTAAAATGCTCTTCCTATTGTTCAGAATTGCAGTGATTTGTATATAAGTTCCATGAACTGCAGTGATTAAGAAAAATGCACAGTGAAAAATATGAGAAGGGAAACAAATCAGTTGGCTTCTTTTTTATTCTGGAGTAGTAGGATTTGTAATGATCTCAGGTCATGGAGGCAGGGTCTCTCCTGCTTTCCCTTAGAATTGTATATGGTTGCCTTGGTTTGAATCTGGATTTTTTTTTTAAACTATTTCCCAGGCCTGTGAGAGACTTAGCAGGTAGCAGTACAATTTGTAAATGATGGTCTTCTTTGCAGAGTTATCAGGCTAACTTGAGGCTCACCTCAAATGCTACTGACTTTTTGTCTCTGTACATATAATCCACTTCCCTAGTCATGATTCTTCAGGGACATAAGGGTTAAAATATGCCTAAGGAAGCAGAATCCAAAGACTTGGACAAAACCTTTCAGACTCCTGAACTAGTGTCTCCTACTTCAAGACAATAGTACTTCAAGATTGTGGATCACCATTACAGTGGGTGGTTTGAAAGAAAATGACCCCTACAAGGAGTTGCATTATTAGGAGGTTTGACTTTGTTGGAGGAAGTGTGTCATATCACTGTGGGAGGCAGGCTTTGAGATCTCATATATGCTCAAGCCATGTCCAGTGATACAGACCACTTTCTGTTGCCTATGTATCAAGATGTAGGACTCTCAACTCCAGCCAGCACTACCGGTCACAACATACTGATAATGGACTAAACCTCTGAAACTGTAAGTGAGCCACACCACAAATGTTTTTCTTTATAAGAGTTGCTGTTGTCATGGTTTTTATGATTTTTGTTGTCGGTGGGTCCTGAGCAGCTTGCTTGCGGCGGGGCAGGCTGGTTCTGGTGACAGTGAGGTTCCTTGACCAGAAGAGCTGCGCAGATCCAGCCATGCAGTGAGTGGCTGGGCAGGTGACAGTGAGTCCCCAGAAGGCACAGGTTCTCAACATCGAGAGGCTGGGTGGGCGGGCGAGCGGGTGGGAGACACGTGGGCAGACACATCATACAGAATAGAATTGGATATTTATTACTTGGAGGCGGGGAGAGGGAGAAGAGGACAGAGAGAGAGAAAAGGGGGGCAGAAAATTGGGGAGAAGCAGAAGCAAAGCTGCCTCTCTGAGAGGAAGACGGAAAAGAGAGCGAGCTCAAGCCGGAAGCTGAAGATCAGCCTGCCTCAGTGGATGGGGGACGGAGTGGGTGTGGCTTGTCTCTTAAAGAGACAAAAATCATAACATTCCCAGCTCTTTTTTATAATAAAAAGTGGGAGATTAGACACCACAGTTTGACGTGTTGTATGAAAAAGCCACAATTTTTGAGCTGTAAGGATTTTTTAAGCTTAATAAGAGGGATCTAAAGGCGTGATCTGCCCTGTCACTGAGCCGCCATGCCACAGCACAAGCCGCAGAGGGGAGCAAAAGCCTGGAACCAAAAAAAACTGCACCATGCCATGGCTGGAATTGAAAAAGCCCGCTAGAATCTTAAAAAATCCGGGGAGCCGCGGGTTGCTATCCAGAGCCAAAATTGTGAAAACCCACAAAACAGCGGCACCCAAGGCCTATAATGGGAATGGATACGAATCGGCACGAACACCCAGGACTCATGGGCGAGCATCTTCGGACCACAAGTGGGGTGTTATGGCTGCCTGGATTCAGTCGTTCGGGGTGACTCAGAAACCAGAGGCTGGGGCTTCTCTGAGCAGCGTTTATGATGAGGGAAGAAAAAAGGAAAGAGAAAAAATGGGAAAAAAATGAAGAAATTGGGGGACCCTGGGTCCCCAGTCAAATGCACTGTATGGGGAGTGTGCAGTGCCAATGGGTGGGTCTGACCCCTGGTCAGTCCAAACACGATTCTGGTTAAGGGAAGCAACTGTAGCAGAACAGGGGGAGACTCACTGATTGAAGCCAGAAAGACAGTGGTGGGAGTGGGGAAAAAAAAAACAAATCCAGTTCAGGATCCTAACCCTGGGAAAGGAGTTTCGGGGAGGAGCGCCTATCTGAGTCGCAGGGCACCAATTGTTAAAAATGCTGCAAGATCCCCGGCTGCAGTAGGCAGTGGGCCCACAGAGCAGCTAGTCCCAGGCAGAGACGGCTGCCAGTTTCCGAGCCGTGGCTGGTCCCGGACGGGCTGGTCCCAGCGAGCCTGGGGGCTGTGAGCAAGTGGCGGGTAGAAGGCACGTGGACAGACACATTGTACAGAATAGAATTGGATATTTATTACTTAGAGGAGGGGGGAACAAGGAGAAGAGAAAGGAGAGAGACAGAGAAAGGAGCGGGAGAGGGAGCGCACTTGCCAAAAGGGACAGTGAGAATCAAGTGGCTAGAGGAGGGCAGGGGTTGCTGGGAGTGGGCATGGCTTGTCTCTTAAAGTGACAATTAACCATAACAATGGTGTCTCTTCACAACAATAGAAACCCTAATTAAGGCAGATGTTGGTTCCAGGGAATAGGGTATTGCTGTAAAAGACCAGACCATGTTTTTGTTTGGAGGAATTTGAACTTTAGTATTTTGGGTTAAGAAAGAAGTAGAGTTCTTTAAGCACTTCTTAATGGGCAATACCAGTAGGAGCATGGAAGGACAGTGTTGCTAAGAGTGATTTGAACTGGCAGGAGTTAGCTCAACAGGTTTCAGAGTTGTTTTAGTATATTGCCTAGAAATCGTTCTTGTGATATTTTGGTGAAGAATGTGACTGCTTTTTACCTCTGTCTGAAAAGTTTGAGGCTAAAATGAAGTTTCCCTTGGCAGAGGAAATCTCAAAACCTCCCAGTATAGAATCTGTTGTTAACTCTAATGAAGATATATAATGAGAAAGAGCAAGGAAAAATACAAAATTTAAAATTTGAGGAGTAAAGGGGCACCAAAACATGGAATGGAGCTAAATCCTGTGCAGATAAAAGATTAAGAAATGAGTGAAAGGGGATGGTGACCTCAAGGCATCATCCCACCCAGCTAAATTTCCATTTTATGAAAGGGAATTAAAGGCTTAGAGCCGGTGTGGTGCACACCTTTAATCCCAGCACTGGGAAGGCAGAAGCTGGTGGATCTCTAAGTTTGAGGTCAGCCTGGTTTGCAGATCCAGTTCCAAGACAGCCAAACTTAGGAAGTGAAGGTAACCATCAAAAATGGAAAGCTGGTGAAGATATAGTTGATCAATGGGGCCATGTTCCAGCCCCAGTAAGCAGCAGAACTTGGCAACTTTAACCATGTAGTCCTGGCTTTAAGGATAGAAGAAAGGACTAAGGAAAGTCACTGAAGCCAGCCGGGCATGTGTCATGGGGTGTCTCTGAATGGAGGCCAGAGAGACCATTTGCATGAAGCTGTGAAGTTGAATCCTGGATTGTCTTGGAGATCTCAAAACTTTAGAGATGCCAGAACCCTGAGCTACCTGCCGAGGAAGCTGCTAACAGGAAGTGGAACCAGCCCAGGAGAAAGAAGTGTGTTGTAGTCAACAACACTGAATGGAGTTGGAGATCTGAAGAGTGCTTTCATATCAGACATGGAGATGCAGAGTTTGGAGTGTGCCCAGCTGGGTTTTCAGTCTTGTTTTGGACCAGTATTTCTTCACTGTGCTTCCTTCCCTATCTTTTGGAATGGTAATGAATATCCTGTGCCATTATATATTGAAAGTATGTGATCTGCTTTTTGATTTTATAGGTGATGGCAGTTAAGAGATTGCATGAATTTCAGAAGAGACTTTGAACTTTAGACGTGTAAATAAATTTGAGACTGTTATAGACTATGGATTTTTGAAGTTAGACTGAATGCATTTTTTGTATTATACTATGGCCATCAGCCTTTGGGGGGCAGGAATGGAATATGGTCCCTCTCTATTAGAAGATGTGGCTTTGTTGGAATGGGTATGGCCTTGTTGGAGGAAGTGTGTCACTGTTGGGGCAGGTTTTGAGGTCTCATATGCCCAAGTGTCTCAGGCCACTTTGTGTTGCTCTTGGATGAAGATGTAAGCCCCTGCTCCAGCACCATGATGATAATGGACTGAACCTCTGAACTATAAGCAAGCCACCACAATTGCACTTCCTTTATAAGGAAATAAATTTCCTTTATAAGAGTTGCCATGGTCATGGTGTCTCTTCACAGCAACAGAAACCCTAACTAAGACAGCTAATACTTTGAGAATCTGGAGAGTACAGAGAACCCTCATAGAATAGTTCAGGTCAGCACAAAAGTAGCACTTACATCTTCCTCAAAGGCTTATGAACCTTCAAATGTGCCCATGTTGGCACTTGATTCTGATCTCCTACTGTAAGCAATTGACAGTCACATGATGAACCTTTATCCACAGTGGGAACCCTGTGTGCCAATTTGTTCTAGGCTGTGTGGTGATAGAAGCACAAAACAGATGAGGTCTCTTTCCAGCTTATGTTGTTGAGTGTTTTTACAAGGAGAACATTTAATTGAGGTGGCTCACTTGACAATTTCAGAGGTTCAGTCCATTATCATCATGTCAGAGAACATGGTGGAATGTGAAGACAAGCTACTTACTGTACAATACAATGCCTGTGAAAAGTGCAGTAGTGAAAAGTGCAGCAGGATGAGGGGCTTGGGGCATGAGGAGTGAATAGGGTTCACTAACACTCATGAGTGTTAAATTGCTCTGTGGCAAGGTGGGATTTGGTTTGAAAGTAGGAGCAGTTAGCATGCTTGTCCTGAGTGAAGGAACAAGGACAAAGGCCCTGGTATTGCTTTGTACTTGAGAACTTGGGTATGGAGTAGGGAGACCAGTTACAGGAATGTCTGGTGTGCATAGCATGGGAGGGGGCAGGCAGAGATGTAGAAGATGTGGTCAGTGAGCAGCAGACCAGGTGCACTATCAGAGACCATTCTAGGACTTCATCTTCACAAGAGTAGAAACTGTTGGAGGCTTTTGAGCCACCCAATGGTGAGATCTCACATAAGCTTTAAAACAGGAACTGGCAAAGTACTGTCTTTGGCCAAATCAAACTTGCTGCTCTCTTTCGTGATTTAAGCTTATCGATAACCAGTTCTATTCATTCACATAGCAACTGTAACTGTTTTATTATAAAGTAGAGTTAAAGGAATGCTAGAGACCCTAAAGTCTAAAAATTTTGTCATTTTGCTTATTGAAGGAAACAGGCCAACTTGTGTTTTAAAGGGATAGTTTCCTTTGCTCTCCATTGGAAGGATGAAGTTGCCCTGCAGCAGTATAGGAAAGATCACAGTAGAGGCAGGAATTGGGGGATGCTAGATTTCTGGCTAACAGTTTGTTGAACAATCCTGGTAGAAACTTCAGGTAGGCAGCTGGAAACAGGTGAGTTTGTTGTCTAGGAGAGGGGAATATGCTTGAAAAGAAACCAGGGAATAACCACATATACTAATATTTGATATTGTATAGCTCAGGTCCATAGAGATGAAACTGAGGAGTTCTAGAGGTTAGAGGTTCTACTGAGGAGCAGCAGCAGGTGAGGTGGGATAACAAGTAATGGTGACATCTCAGCATCTCAGAAGCTGAGTTAGAGTGCTAGTCAGCTACTGAGAAGATGAGTCTGAAGGTCTGTCTGGCTTGGTGTTTAATGAGTCCTTTAAGAAGGGGCCTGATAGGCATGAGTTCCAGAGTGACTACACTGAGGCCAGAAGTTGGAGACACCAAGGATAGACACCTCTGTGGAATTGCACTGATGTGAGGTGTGAAGGGCAAGGGCCACCAATTACATTCAGACTACCACAGAAAACTCAACTGTTTCTAGCTTGCCAACAAAAAGATTCAAGTACTAGATAGGAAATTGTGTCAGGTCAGAGCATTTCTAGAGTAGGTCAGAGGTTGGAGGTGATTCTTGTAGCCCTGGGTTTCCTGTGGCACTAATCAAATGAGTCTCTGTTAATTGTTGAACCCATTGCACGCATTAAATACATGCTCTAATTGAATCTTCCTGCTGTCTTTGGAGGCAGTTCCAATAACTATTGTCTCCATCTTAAGCACAGGCAGCAGTTAAAGAGAGGAAGTGACTTGGACAGTTACTCTAGTACTCATCGCCAGGGCTCCATATGAAATACCCTGGCTGATTCCAAAGGCCTAACACATAATACTCTATAGGGATTTTGTGATGCTCTGCAGCCAGAGGCAGCTTCCCTGTAAGTTTAGGCTGTCTCTTAGATTCACTTACTTGGGGTTTCAAGCTTAGTCACCTTCTACAGAATCAGACTTCCCCTCCCTCCTTTCCCACTTCCCATTAATTCTTCCTTCCATCCATCTAGGCATCTAGTCACCTGTTGTTGAACATTATCTGATAGTCTGCTATGTCTTCAGCCAGCTTGGAGAGTAGGAAAAAGACAGACGACATACAGTTCTCCACCTTCTGAGAGTTCCCTGTCTTACTGTAGTGGGGGCAGATAATTAAGCAGTGTTGGGGGTGGGACTTTAGAGGTAAAGTGCTATGGCAGAGGTGACCCAGCCAGAAGAGGGACTGGCATTTGTCTAGGACTTGCCATCTGCTCTACACACTTGCTGAAACTCTATAGAGTGCATCAGCCAGGTGCTGCTCTGGCTATCACCCAGAAGCCTCTGGGACTTCTCTCACTTTGGAAAAGTGGTCATGGGTTGATGGAATTTATTTTCTCACTCATAGTTTTTTGAGAACTTGAACTTAAACCATTTCAGACAAGCTATACTATATTTATGCTTTTATGTCCTGTTATGGCAGCTCGATAGATTAATTTTATCTTATAAATTGCATTTTGCCTCCCCAATGCTTTTATTCTCCCAGTTGTGTCTTTGTGTTCTTCTCAGTTGCTTGGCTAAATTTCAAGTCTCCCGTTTTATTTTTCTTTCTCATTGCCAGAGCCTGCAGCTGTTGTGAGAGCAGTCTACCAGGACAACCCAGGCAAACAAGAAGGACCTGAAACCACACGCTCTGCTTGGAAAGACAAAGAAGTGGACAGTGACCAATACACGAGCTTTGAGATCGGTTAGAATTCCACCATTATGCTACTACTGAGTACTAGGCATTGTTCACTACTATTTTACATCAAAGTCCTTAATAGGTCCTAAAAAAAAAAAAAAAACCTCTCTTTAGGGACTTCTTTATCATTCCCATATGAAAAAGGACAGGTGAGGTTATTTGAAAATAACTGACTTAGGGTCACACATCTGGTAAGGAGACAGGAGAGTCAGGGCATACCATAATGTCAGTGGGACTTACTGGTCTATTATCAGGTGCTTCTGCAAGGTGGGTTCAGATTGAGGACACAGTGTCATCTTCAATAGACCTCACATCAGGAACATGGAATTGTAGCAGGCCATTAGCATCCAGATTGGTTTTGGCTGTTGTTGAGTTGCTCTCTGTCCGTCTAGGAGTGAGACCAAGACTGTGAACTTTCCCAGTAGGTCAGTGGGGGTGTGCAGAGAGGAGAGAGGACTCCAACAAGTTTGTATCCCCTCCCTTTAATTATGAAGTATTATAAGCCCACAAATCTACACAAAGGACACAACATTGATTCACATTCCTGTCCAGTTAGAATGAGCTAATGCTTATTCTTATTCTTTTTACCTTAGATCTTTTATCCTTTTGTTAAAAACAAAATTACTTTTGTTTTACATTGAATTCACTTTGCAAGAAGTCGTGGTCATTGAGAATTCTAAGTCTGTGGCAAGATGGCAGGGAATAACCAGCCTATTGAAAAAGACTGAGCTATGGCCCAGGGGCCCAGCTGTGTATTCTCCCCAGGCTGGAGTTTCCTGTGCTGATTGCATGGTCTTGTGCTTTGGGGTGGTCTAGGCTTTCAAGAAAAAACTGCTGTGCCAGGCAACAAAGTGCTAGTTAGCTCAACTGTGGGTCATGGTTTGAATGTGGACTGCCCCTCACAGACTCGTGGGTTTGAACACATGGTCCCTAGTTGGTGGTGCTGTTTTTAGAGGCTGTGGAATGTGGTGCTTGTTCATTGCTAGGATTAGTGGAGGCTTCTTCTCTCAGTACCCATTTTTCACTGGGCTGCATTGATCTTTCAGAGTGTGCCTCCTGTACTGTGGACATGTGACTGCCTGTGCTTGAACTCCTTCTCCCTTCATTCTGAGGTCTCCACCCAAGATGTACCTTTCGTGGACATAGTTTTTGTATATCCTAGCACTTGAGCACTGGTGTTGTTGATTTATTCAGTGACTGCTTAGCGCAGGGCTACATGCCATGGGTGACAAGTTTAGCTTTGGCTCCTTTTTCAAAACCACCTTGGTAGGTGCTTGGGGAAGAAATGAAGGGCATCAGATGCACAGGTGCTACTGGTCTTACTCTTAAGAGTTCAGAGCTATTCTCATTTGCCTCTGACACAGGAAACTCCGGTCCTAGGATGCTGGCAGAAGGCAACAGGTGCAGTGTTTCTCCTTTTTATTTTGGGTAGCTCCAGCTTTTAAAACCTTGCCCTCCACTTGAGTAACACAGACAACTCAGGTAAAGGTGCTAGGTTTGCCGGCAGGTCTCAGTACATAATGGTCTAAGGCTTGCCAGCTTGCAAATTCAGGGAAATGGATGGATGGGTAGGTGGGTGAGTGGGTGGATGATAAGTAGGTAGGTAGATAGATAGGCAGACAGACAGATTCCTTTCCTACAACATTCATGCATTTTTATCCAAAATTATAAATAGTTTGCTCAGACCTTCATCAAGGGCTGCCGAGGACAAAATGGCAAAGTTACATTGTTTTACTGGTGCTGCCATGAGAGTTGCTATGCATTAGCCTTGGAGCTTGGGAGTTCCTGCCTCTGCTAAATCACAAATGGTTATAGATTGTGGACTTTGAGAGTACTTCTTGGCAGGGGGTGGGGAGGTTCTTAGCTTTTTTCCCCCTTTTGCTAAAAATAGATTTTTCTCTCACATAATGTGTACTGATTATGGTTTTCTCTCACTCTGCTCCTCTCAGTTTCTCCCTGCCTCCACTCCCTTTCTATCTCTGATTTGAAAACGATCAGACTTCTAAGGGGGTAATAGTAAAATTTAGTCTTGGCAACAGCATGGGTTGTTTGGAGATTCTTATGGGATCTCTTTACCAACAACTCAATTAGATGTAACCCAAATCCAGTAGTGAAAGCTTCATTTGGTGACAAGAGATGGACAATTGGGATTCTGTCCTCATTATTTGGTGATTTTGTTTAGATCACCTTCATATATGTATATATTTTAGCAAGGTTCTACTGTGTTAGGTTTCTATACTTCCTTGAAGGTATAGGAATGTTATATTTGTTTCTTTGTTAGCAGCAAAGTTTAAAGTGGAGGTCTGAGTGTGAATGTGAGGATGCACATGCTCCTTGGCACTCTCAGTATTGTATACCCGGATATCAGGGCCAAAGTCTCCCAGACTCTGCCTTTTTTTTCCCTTTATCTTTGCTTGAATTTCTCACCTGGCTATGTTTTGACTGGCTATTGGCCACATCAGCTTCTGGTAATAAAACATATTCACAGCATACAGAAGGGCGTCCCACATCAAACAATGTGATTGATCTTAGTTCTATGAGGGAACATTTCTTCTTGCTATCTAATGCAGGTAGTCCATAGTGCAAGGAGATTGTTATGTTTATAGGGGTGCCCAACCTTTAATGACATTTTAGTCTACAGATGTGTTGGGCTGCATCCATAGCTTCCTGGGGCACGTGTTACTTATGGAGCTAAGGTTGGATACATTTACGTATTTCTTCATCTTAGAGGATGACTCCCTCGAACAGAATTTTTGTTGAGTTATCACTTGGTTGTTCTTTCTGTTCCTTGCACTCTGTTCTACAAGAACTTACCACATACCCTTTCTGTCACTCAACTCGTGCCAGATACAGAGAAATAGATTAATAGCATGGTTCCTAATTGATAACATATTGTACACTATAGAAATGCTATATCGAGAATACTTCCATTAACACATATACCCACTGCTGTCTAAAACCCAAATGCTGTTGGCATTGTGAACACTGGCAAGAATGGACTTGCGACTGTGAGGAACAAATTGTAGAACCTGTGACTTCACAGAATATTGATGATTGTCTTTCAGAAAACCATTCTAGGTCATCTGGTCCAGTTCACATGGTTCTTCTTAAAGCCTTTTCTCAAGCCAGTTTTTGCTTGGATGCCTCCCATTATGAAATCTTCCATCTTTGACAGATTGGCTCTAGGAAATAGGAAAACAAAGGGAATTCCTGTTTGCTGAGTTCCCTTACTGCTATGTTCAAAAAGCTATACTAACCTGTTCCTGATATCGTTCAGTACCATATAAACATAGCTCCTTCCTCTTAATAAGTAGTATTCTTTCTACTTTACAAATGAAATTCGGGAGGCTCAAAACAGTGCAGTAATTTGCTTAAGTAAGCTTATTCAAAACAAAGCGGCAGAGCCAGTGTTGGAAACCAAGTCTGTTCATTAAAAAAAAGAAGAAAAATATTTTTCAGGCCTAGAAAGATGTCTCACTAGTTAAGAGTGCTTACTGCTCCTACAAAGGACCTGTCTCAGCACCTATGTCCAGGCAGCTCACAACTGCCTCTACTACCAGTTCTGACACTCTTGATGGTACATAGACAGACAAGCAGGCACATAAATGTAGATGGGAGTACACAATTCAAAGGTGAATTCACAGAAAAAGGAAAATTAGACCTGAGTGGAAGGACAAGTGTATATTCAGGCCACAGTATATGCAAAAGCCTGGGATCGTGAAGTAACATGATGTGTGCAGAAGGTTCGGATGACTTTGTGGAAACTCTCTGTGGGATGCCTCTAACCAGGTCCTGGGAGTCTCAGAGTAGCAGTACTCAACTGATGTGTTGCTGGTTAATCATGGTTAAATTAGAACACTTACGTGAGAATAAGGATGGATCGAGTGGCAATATTGTGTGCTAGTCAGCTTTGTAGAGCATGACAGACTTTCTAAGCAATCAGCTTGAAAGGATAGACAGTATTTTGACTCATGGATAGGGTCTTACTGTCCTCTTTAGTGATAATTTTCTTCTACGAGGCCCCACCACCTAAACTCAGCACATCTTCCAGCAGTGCCATAAAAATTAAGCTTTTAATGCACAAGCTTTCAAACATTTAAGATCCAGAATTCAATTGTGGGAAACACTAGAGGCAGGTGGCTATTAGTGTTTGACTCAGCCATGGCTCTGGCTGGGTTGAGCCAGGCGGTGGTGGCGCATGCCTTTAATCCCAGCACTCGGGAGACAGAGGCAGGTGGATCTCTGTGAGTTCGAGACCAGCCTGGTCTACAAGAGCTAGTTCCAGGACAGGCTCCAAAACCACAGAGAAACCCTGTCTTAAAAAAAAAAAAGAACATAAGGGGTTGATTGCAGTAAAGGAGATACTGACAAAAATTAGTATTTGATTTTCAGATTCTGAAATGTGTCCACCTGATGACCTTGCCCTATTACCAGCAGGCAAAGAGAACACGGGAGACTTCTTAGGCCCAACCTCTGTAGCCACTTACTTGAATTCTAAGAGTCAACTCTCCATTAAAGACAGTGTGATTGGGACTGACCAGTCTGAGAACATCAATATCCCCAATGACACAGAAGACTTAAAACAGAAAATCCATGACTTGCAAACCGAGCTGAATAGCTACCGGAACTTCATTGTCCAGTTACAGAAGCACTCGCAGTGCAGTGAGGCCATTATCACAGTTTTGTGTGGGACAGATGGGGCTCAAGATGGCTTGAACAAGCCTATGGGCCAAATTGATGATGAAGAGATGACAGTTTCAAGTTTGCACCAAGTACGGTATGTAAAGCATATGAAAATCCTCCATCCACTAACCCCAGAGATGATTGACAGCGAGATGCTAGAGAGCCTCAAACAGCAGCTGGTGGAACAGGAGAAGGAGCTACAGAAGGAGCAGGATTTGAACTTGAAACTTTTCAGTGAAATCCATAACCTGGAGAACAAGTTCCGAGACCTCTCTCCGTCAAGGTACATCCTATTTCTTCCTGCACCAGCCTCCTACCTTTTAAGCCTGCAGTTCTCCAGGTTGTTGCTAGGCAAGAGCCCTGGAGCTTTAAGGGAAAGCTGCTGCTTTGGACAGGTAGAGTGTACGCTAGGGGTACTTTACCTGGTTTCAGGCAGCCAGGGCAAGAGTGAAAAGCTACGCTGCATAGTATCACTCTGTGCACACCAGTTAGATGTGCAGCTTCTGAGATGGGCAGGGCAGGTGGTGCCCTGCTCAGGCTGAGGACTCAGGGTAAAAGCTCCACAGCAGTTACTCTGTGGATTGCAGTGTGTTTGCTCAGCTGCAGTGTTTATTTTTTAACTCTGATATTGTATTTTGCTGTGGTGTGGAAGTAGAACGGATATCCTGGGCAGGTTGGAAGGAATATAAATGTTTTCCATATCTTTACCCTTTAAGGTCATCTTAGAGAAATAAGCCTGTGTTGAAAGCGAGAAATTCTTAGGTCATGAAGACAATGCTTTATGGTTATAAATATATATATTTGCTTCGTGAGATATGGCATAATGGGATCATCTGTAAAGTTGACCTTCATTCTTACTAATTTGAGACAAACACTGCTCTGAATAGTCAAAGAGCCAGAGTGATTTTTTTTTCAAGACTTCCCAAGCAGCAAGATTGAGGGAAGCTTACATATTGATGGGCAGTTCTATCAGCCCCCAGGCAGAAAGTGTTTGATTTTTTGTTGTTGTTCATATTGTTTAATTGAAACAGAGTTTTACCCTGTAATTCAGGGGGCCCTCAAACTCACAGTTTCCTGCCTCAGCCTTCTGACTGCTTGGTTGCAGGTGTGTTGATAGGTAATGACCTATTACTTAGCCACAGATACACCACAGATACACTATGCAGGAGACACTCTTAGCTTGTTTTTGTAGATAGAGAAACTGAGACTCAAAGATGTTGCCATGACTTGCCTGTGGCCAGCTTTAAGTCCACACTGTCTTACTCTTCCTCCTCCACAGAATTGGCCTCTACCTTTAAGATGGATGTCTTGTGATTTGCTTGTAGGTTAACAGTGGTCATGGTGAATCAAAGTGCCTGTCAGGCCTCTTTAGATCCAGCTTATTGTAGCTACTTTTCCTCTCTCAGATTTTTCTCTGTGCTTACTCCAACATTCCTAGGCTTGCATAGAGAAGGATGGTACCTAATGGTAAGGAGGTGATATTGGATAGTAAAGATTTAGCAGTCTGTGTGTTTTAAAAGCAAAGCTTTACTACCTAAATACCTTTAGGACAGATTTCCTTTTCTGCATGAATTCATTTGTTGGAAGCCAGGGAGAACTGGGTGCCATAAGATAGCTTGTTTCCATGACCAGTGGGTCCCAAGTTACCCAGTAAGTGGTACCTAAGACTCCAGCTCTTTCCATTGGAAGCAGACAGTCCTACCTTTTTACCCTTGCCATGTATATATATGAATTCTTGGTGGGTCCCTAACCCTTGGGGCACTTGTTTCTACAATTCAGAATTCTGTCTTTGAAAAGCATATGGAAACTAATTGTTCTCCTGAGTCCTTGCCAATGTATGCTTTAATTGGGGGCTTTCTAAGGTTAAAAATATTGCAGAAGAATCTCTGTTCATGCATTTGTTGGCTGTTTGAACTCAAAAAAGGAGTGACCTTGTACAGTTTCAATTTTTGTAAAGTATATATGCTTGTACAGCTGCAGGCTTTCAGAAATTATGCTCTGTCATTTTTCCAATTAGTATTAAGGTCACAAAAATTCAATTCTAAAATGACACACACATTTTCCTTCCCTCTTTTATCAGATACGATTCATTGGTTCAGTCCCAAGCCAGGGAGCTCTCCCTTCAGCGGCAGCAGATTAAGGATAGCCATGACATCTGTCATTTACCATCAACACATGAGCACCATGATCAAGGCATTTGAGGAGCTTCTGCAGGCCAGTGATGTGGATAGTTGTGTGGCTGAGGGCTTCCGGGAACAGCTAACACAGTGTGCTGAGCTGCCTGAGCAACTGGAAAAGCTGTTTCACCATGGTAAGTGGGTAGAGGCACTGGTCCTATACTCTCTGACTTCTTGCTTGGGTACTGGCAGAATTCACTCCTTGGCTTCGTGCATCTCCTTGCCAGCTATACACACTGACCTATTCAGCCGTTAGGCTCAACAGCCTTCTTCCTCATGGTCTTTGCATGTTACGTCTCTCCTTCCTCCTTCCTTTTCTCAGCCATTCTACTGGGGATGTCCTCCTTGACAATCTCTATAATGCTCCTGCCACCCGCTGACATCCCGTCTCCTTCACCTGTTGCGTTTTTCTTAGTTTTCACAGTGGAAGAATGAGTGGGTTCAGTTTTATGGTGTGGTGAGTATGGCCCATGACAGGAAATACACCATCTGTGGTCATGCCAGGAATAAATGTCTGAGCTTGGATTTTACATCTTATCTCTTCGCATAAGTCTGTCTGTTCCCACTATTGGTAGCCTTTTTGGTATTTTAGTAGTTATTTGGTTGGAAGTGGGCAGTGATAACTCAGTGCTTTTAGTCACTTCTCTATTGCCACACCAGGCACCATGGCAGCTCTTATAAAAGAAATCCTTCATTTGGGGTTTACTTACAGTTTCAGAGGTTTAGTCTATTATCGTCACGGTGGAGAGTGTAGCAGCATGCAGGCAGGCAGGCACTGAAGCAGTAATTGGCAGCTGCATCATGTCTGTAGGCAGAGACTGGCCTTGTGGGCTTTTCAAACCTCAAAGCCCACCACCAGGGACACACTTCCCCCAGGAGGCAACACCTCCTAATCCTTATAATTCTTTCAAATTGTGCCACTTCCTGGTGTTTGAGCATTCAAATATATAAGCCTGTGGGGGCCATTCTGATTCAAGCCACCACACTTGATTGTGTTGGTGATGAGCCTGGGGGTTAGGAATATAACTTTCACATCCAAGATTGAGGGTCTACGATGACAAATGTAGTCACTGAGTCAAGCTGTGTAGACAGAGCTTTGTCTTCCCCTGTAAGATGTGGACCTTCTGACTTTGCTTACCTATAACCTCAGCACTCTAATATCTAGGTGGCAAAATCACTCCAAGGGTTAAGTGGTAGCTGTGAGGCCTTAACTGTGTGAGTAACATATGGCTCTCATGACAAAGTAATTCCTACCACATCAGTTTATGTTGAGTCAGAACTGTGTGCTTTACATGTGCGAAAAGTGAGTTACGCAGAGACACAGTGGACTTGGTGCAGTCAGGATTGACTGCTCTTCTGCCTCCCATTCAAATGGAATAGACAGTTTACTGTGGATCTTGTGTGTGCACTTTAATTTCATGATGAGCACAGCTGTTCTAATCACTGGGATATATGTGTCCCACTCACATTGCTGTTAGTCTGGGTGCAAGGACCAAGTGTTCCTGTTGCTTGGACATTGCATTTCCCCTTCTGTGACTGATCAGACCAGTGCCTTTCTACACAGGCTACACTCACTCTCTACAGAAGGCTTTCTTTGTTCACCCCAAGTAGGAGAGAGAGCTGCTTCCTGTTCTTCTCTCTGGGTTATCTGCAACTCATACATGACAGTCTGACTCTGTGCTGGAGGCTATCACAGGAATATTCCAGGGAATCAGAGATTGGAACTAATACCCTGGTATATGGGTCATTAGCCTTTAAGAGTCAGATATCCTCTATGGAGTTAGCAACACCCACCTTCACAGAGCTGTTTGTAAGAATTAAGTGAGATTATTTAAAGTGCTTCATGTTGCCCTTGGAAACAGTATGCGTTTGGGAAGTGACAGTAATGATTACAGGAAAGTTTTGGTTGCATCACTGGCCCAGGCTGTCAAACAAAGGATTCTGACTCCTGTCACCATGGAATCACTTTCTCCATTTAAATTAGTTTTCTTGCTCCAGAAATATAACCCAGAAGCCTGGCATGGTGATACAGGTTTATCTCCCAAGCGGGGGACGAGGAAAGAGGATTGTAGGTTTGTGGTCAGCTTGGGATACATAGATCCTGCCTTAAACAAATGAACAACAACAGCGATCTTCTTTACTTTTTGTAAAAAAGAAAAAAAAAATTGAGAGGCAAAGCTCCCTCCATCTCCTTTAATCCCACAACCACCATACTGCCCCTCCTTGAAAGTGAACTCACCAAGGGCAGACAAGACAACTCTGCAGCCATCCTTGTATACCCCGTGTGCCAGGCTTCTGGGAGGAGCCATGGTAGACAGGAAGAAAGAAGCATAGAGTTGGATTGGGGATGCCAGGTATTGAGTGTGTGGGACAGGTGGAGTCTGAGTGGAGAGTTCTGTGCCCAAAGAGGCTTCTGGGCAACAGCAGGAGGCAGGCTGGGTCAGCCTTTTACAAGTCAACTTCTGCACTCTGATTCTCTTGTTTGTCACACAGGAAGTGATAGCTAGCCTTTGATTTTTGCTTTTTCTTGACTTCTGTGTTACAGAGATGATACTCCCTCACTGTGCGAGCTCAGAGCTCTTAGGTTTGCCAGAGAAATGGGAGCAGTGTTTTCATGACATGCATGCCAAGCTCCTACATATCTGACAGATGGTCTCCTACCACCTGTGTGGAGGCAGTTTCTACCAAGAAACTCAGTTTATTAGTTGTTAGGATCCCTTCATCAATCCCACAAAGATGGCCAAAAAAAAAAAGGACTCTATTGTGATGACGGAGCAGGTATAATACAAGCTCCCCAAAAGATCTTTTATTTCACAGACTCAGTCTGATGGTGTTATTGGAGCACTTCTGGCATGCACATGGAGGCCAGGTCTTTGAGGGTTTTAAGATGGGCTTGTGGTCAGGAAGCTCAGGATGCTTGAAGTTATCCCAGACCAAAGGCTCCTATCCTGTGCATGAAGGTCATGACGCTAAGTTCAGTGATGCCCATACAGCAGGCCACCACCTTCTATATGCCTGGCAGTACTTGTACAGCTTCTAACTGTTGGCAGCGCAGGGCTAAATGGTGGCCTGTCTTGAGATCTGTGAGATCAGAGGCTTTTTGTTACCTGAAGGCTGGTGAACAGCCCCAGTTCTTTCAGAAGATAAGTGTCCTGCCTATTATAAATTGTCCTTCAGGACTTTGAGCTCTGACCCAGTCAGATGTGACCTTCCCTTTTTGAGGAGGAGTGCAGAAGGCTGACATAGGGACTACAGACTTGAGGGCACCTACCTGGCTGGGGGGACTGCCAACCTCTCCTTGCCTTGTGGAAGCCACAGCATCACACTAGTATGGGAAAGATACAGCCAGCAAGGTCCATGCGTAGACCTACACCTGCCATGACCCTGCCCCTTACTGAAGTGCAGTCAAGTGAGAGTGGAGCCTGGAGCCTTGGACTTGCACTTGTGCTGTAGAGTGGAGGAAGTGCTGACACTCTGGGCTTATAGGAAGCCCTGAGACAGAGACGCATGTGAAGGAATTGTATCCAGGGCTGCTGCCTCCTCACTGTAGCCATTTATCTTTTCCTGTGGGTGACAGTGCGGTACAGTGTCAAGTATATGGTGACCTGCTGGGATGGAGAGGGAGCCTGGCTGCCATACAGGCCTCCCTGTGCTAACCGTCAGCTGAATCACAAGACATAAAGCAAACATGCTTGCTCTGGTGCCCTTTTCCTTACCAGTGATGTTTGGGGACTTTTCCTTTTGGGAGTTTAGAGCGCTGTAGGTGCAGGCTAATTATAGTCTCATTTTTCAAGGCAGCAATAGAAGTGCTTTTTTTTCTTTTTTCTTTAGCCATGCATCAGTTTCTTCAAAGAGCTCATCCTGGTCTGCAATTTCCAGAGTTTTGAAGTATTTTTAAAATAAAGTTGTTAGTTGCTTTGAAACCTGGGCCCTTGCATCCTTTCAAATGATAACACTTGGGAACAGAGCACAGTGTCTTTCCCCCACAGCATCCTGTGCTTTATTTTTGTTTTCTTTTGTCATTTCTGTTAGTCATTTCCCCTGCTGTCAACAGTGGCCTCTTCAGCTGCACTCCAGTAATGCTTTCCCCACTAATCCCAGTTCTGAGAGCCTTTCCTAGGGAAATAATTTAAATGCAGATAAAGCCATATGCACATATATATTTGTCTCACTTATTTACTAAAATTAAAATTTGGAGTTGACCTAAATATCCAGTAGGGAACTACAAGATCCAATCCATGTGTGCCTGTCATAGAATGTTAGCATCGTCTTCACAGTGGAGGCTTCTGAAACAAACTTCGTAAAAGAAATGCTCATCATAAAGTGTGATGTGAAAAATGTAAGTCAGCATCCTCTTCGCACATTCACGAAAGGGAGAACAGAAGGCAGTGTGGATCGTGCCTGCAGAGGGGAGGGTGGGAGGTTCAGGATCGTGCCTGCAGAGGGGAGGGTGGGAGGTTCAGGATCGTGCCTGCAGATAGGGTGGGAGGAGGGAGGCTTTATGATTCTGTTACCCACTGCTCACGGTGAGCACATATTCCTTCCACTAGTGCTAGAGGATGTTGTGTTGTGTTCTGTGGTTCTGGGACTAGAACCCAGGACTTCACATGTGTTGTACTATACCACTAACTGTGTCTCTAGCCCTCCTTTTATTTTGTATCTGCATATGTACATGTGTATGTGCATGTGTTTGTGTAGGCATGTATATGTGTGTGTGTGTGTGTGTGTGTGGAAGATGGGGACTGCTGGAGTGGAGGGCAGAGGTTGATGTCACACGTCTTCCTTAATTGTTCTTTTTATTTTTTGAGGCAGGGTCTCCCATTCATCTTGGAAACACTGTTCTTTTCTTTACTGCCTGGCCAGGTAGTCCTAGACACCTTTTGTTTCTTCCTCTCCAGGGCTGCAGTTTTAGGCCCAAGCTACCACATCTTAAAAAAAAAAAAAAAAATCATAGTTGTGTGGTAGGCACTTTACCAACTAAGCTGTCTCTATACCCCCAGAAGTTGCCTTGAATTTATGATCTTCAGCCAGGCCTTTGCCACTTGACCCTACTATTGTCTGTGTTTTAGACATAGGAAAGCGCTGCATCCAGAGACCACCATGGTGGCTGCTTTCTAGATTTCTTCCTTTCAGCTAGAATGAGTGCCTGAATTAGTGTGTATGAACTTAAGCTGCGTGATCCCACTCCCAAGGTCTGTGGTCAAGAGCTTTAAGATGGATCCTTGCCTCTGCAAATATATGAACAAGGACGTATCGGTGAACAGTTTTTATTTATTTATTATTATTAATTATTTATTAAAGATTTCTGCCTCCTCCCTGCCACCGCTCCCATTTCCCTCCCCCTCCCCTGGTCAAGTCCCCCTCCTTCATCAGCTCAAAGAGCAATCGGGGTTCCCTGCCCTGTGGGAAGTCCAAGGACCACCCACCTCCATCCAGGTCTAGTAAGGTGAGCATCCAAACTGCCTAGGCTCCCACAAAGCCAGTACATGCAGTAGGATCAAAAACCCATTGCCCTGAGGATCATTTACCTCACGTGCACCCTCCCCATCCTGCTGGTTTGTATCTCTGTGTCCTCTGACTTCTGCCCTTCTCCCCAGCCTTCTCTCGGCACTGAAATCCCACCTAGCTACCGGCCAATCAGCTTTCGAGATTGATTTTGAGAGCAACATGTCTTCACAGTGAACAGAATGATTATTCCCCAGCACTTAACAATTGAGCCATCTCTCTAGCCCTGCATCATTTTTGCATAACTTCTAATTGCCTCCTGTGACAAGGGTTCCGATCCTCAGGGCAGCACATTGATGAATAGAAATGGGCTGATTTAAATTATAGGAGCTAGCTAAAAGCAAGCTTAAGCTATGTAGTTTCTGATCACCTAGGGCCGTGGAAAGAGATCCTATCTTAAAAAGTTAAAACAAAAACCAAACAAAAAAAGAAAAGTATTATCTAATAGAGAGATGGACAAAATAGTTAATAAGCAAATAAAATGTTTATTACTTAAAAATAAAGACACACAACTCATATACTATTTTTCACCCAGGTTTGTTGTTGTTGTTGTTTGAAATGGGGGGGAGGTGTCTAACTATGTGGCAACTATGTTCAAGACACTGGTCTTGAACTCACAGTGATCTTTCTTCCTCAGCTGCCCACAGGCTGGAGTTAGAGGCACGAAGGTTACATGCTTCACACAGCTAAGTATGCTTGGTAATGTGTTTATCTATAAAGTGTAAACTCAGGCTGGAGAGATGGCTCAGAAGAGCACTGGCTGCTCTTCCAAAGATCCTGAGTTCAATTCCTAGCAACTACATGGTGGCTCACAACCATCTGTAATGAGATCTGGTGCCCTCTTCTGACCTGCAGATATCCATGCAGACAGAATGCTGTATACATAATAAATAAATAAATCTTTAAAAATAAAAAAAAAAAACTCATTGCCATTGTTCTTGAGTTCTCAGTAGTCCTCATTGTCTGCTATGTTCAGCGAGTCCGGTTTTATCCCATGCTTTTTCAGACCCGGGCCAACTGGCCTTGGTGAGTTCCTAATAGAACATCCCCAATGTCTCAGTGTGTGGGTGCACCCCTCGCGGTCCTGAGTTCCTTGCTTGTGCTCTCTCTCCATTGCTCCTGATTTGGACCTTGAGATTTCAGTCCATTGCTCCAATGTGGGTCTCTGTCTCTGTCTCCTTTCATCGCCTGATGAAGGTTAATATTCAGGAGGATGCCTATATGTTTTTCTTTGGGTTCAACTTCTTATTTAGTTGTAAAAGCTCTTTTCAGCCTCTAATGTTCTCTGTGCTCCTAGGAGCGTTGGCCGGAACGGAACCGCATCCCCAGAGGGACCTGCAGGAGAGGTGAGTATGTAGCGCTCCTTAAGGAATCTCAAGGAGTTGCCAGCCTTGATTTGCCTGCAGGTTTTTAAAATTTAAAGCTCCCTGTTTTCTGCAACTTTATGTTTTTTGTAAATAAGGCACCAGCACCCATAGAACCAACAGTGATTGCACAGCAACCATAGTCCACCACTGTAAGCTTCAGGACTTACACTGGGTTCAGGTGACTCGTGGTGTTTCTGTCAGTAACTGAAGCACATCTTCCTGTAGGAACCCGAGGGTCCCACTGTCCCAACTGATTTGTTTTCCTTCCCTCCCTGCACCTCCTACCCTCTGCCCCATGTCTCCTTACCTGGCTTCTTATTCTCCTGACCCGCTCTACATAGCTATGTACACTGTCACTTTTCTTGAGTAGTGGGAAAGCCATTCCTCAGAGGCAGCTGGAACAGAAATGACCATGGACCTTGCCAACACCCTGTGTCTTTCTGTTCTAGCATCAGCTTTTCTTGCCATACCACTTGACATAGTTCCATGAAGCACTTAACCGTGTGGTGTGTGCTACATTCCCATTTGGCTCACTCCTCACTAAGGAGAACAACATTGTCTAGCACTGACGGGGTTTCACCCTTATTGCTTCTGATGCCACAATTCAAGCATTTTCATTCACACTTCAGGATGAGGAGCTTGTGGTTCAGAGCTGTGTACCTTCATTGAGTGGTAGAGCTGGAACTGGAACTCTAGTCTGCCGCGTTCCAGCACCAGTTTTTCTGTGCTGTCGTTTGAGGATAAGAATGATAGCAGGGATTATATGCTTTCTTTGCTTACTTCTTCAGCCAACTGGCTATGCTGAGGGCTTGCCCACTTATGCTTTGTGTGCTGTGACTTTAATGTGTGTGGCTTGGGGGTCCTTGGAGTGAAATAAAGAAATGGATAGTCTGGGATGTAGAAACGTAGATTTCATTGGCTTCACAGAGGCCACCAGCATCATTACCATCATTACGGAGAGTAGTCAGGGAGGTGCCCTACCTCACTTGACAATGTTGTTATCAAGGTGACTGTAGTCGTAAAAGAAACACTCTTCCCCCTGCAGTGTCACCAGAGTTACCTTCTAGTTGAACCCCTGCATCCATCCTTATTCCACATCCTGCTGGCAGCTATGGAGAGGGAAAGGAAGGCCTTTGAGTGGGGCTGGTCCCAACTAGTCTTAGGATCTAAAGAATCAAAGTGATGGTACTGGGACCTCCCTGGACTATGTCCATGACTGATATAAAGGAGTCATGGCTTCAGGGGCAAGCCAGGCCCACTGGGTGGTCCATAGAAGCTGTTTTTAGGATTCTCAGTCCAACACTCTCCTACAGGACTAATGGGGGTCTTTGAAGTAGAGAAAGTAAGGATGAAGCTTTTCAGACTTGCTGTTCTGGAAGACCGAGTGTGTCCAGAGACTAAGTGGGAGGGAGGCAAGGAACATCTTTCTGTCCTCTTCAACCAGGTGTTTCTTTTTTCCATCTCTGAGTTTGCTACACTTCCTTCTGCTCTGCCATTTTCAGTTGTAGGCTCAGCACTCACAGGTCACTCCTGTGCTAATGAAATGGGTACTCTTGGCCCTCACTGTACGTTTGGAAGGCAGCAGCAAGCCTGGCATCCATCACACTGTCTGGGCTCAGCTGCACCCGGTGTTTACCTATTAATGGATGCACTGGAGCTTTAGAGTCCTTTGCTCTTGTCTAAGTACATGAATAATGAGACTGGCCACTGACAAGAAGTAATAGGGAAAGGGGGAGTACAAAGAGCTTAAATTAAGGAGCTTATCTATAATGGAGATTCACACTGGCTTTTCACAGCATTCAGCTGGTTTTTTTTCTTGTGGCTTAGGTGGTCCTTGCAAATCCAGGTTACTGACCAGATGATTGCCAGAATGATAATATAGAAACCTGCCAAGGGAGTCAAGAAATCTTTGAGATTTTTTTAGGTCTAAGGCCATCCTGTGACTTTGGGATGGACTCGCACATTCTTTTGGGGCTATGGGGCCAGATACGCGTAGGTCTAATGTGATTGGTGCCACTTATGAACCGAGACAGTACCTGGCTCATGATGCATCTTGGCTTCCTCGATTGTAAAAGACAATAGTGCTTCCTTCTTCAGAGGATGTCCGTAAGGACAAATAAAGATCCAGAACCCTGGGACAGAACAGCACTTTGTGAGCAGGTGCCCCTGAATCATGCTCTCTCTCAGGCTGCTGCCCTATAAATCACAGTGTTGGACAAGCACAGTCTCTTCCCTTCCTTTTCTTCCTTGATTCCAGACTTAAGCCCATGGAGGCCCTTCTAAGACTAACTGAGGTTCTATGGATGGTCAGTCACAAAGAGAAAGTTATCCCTAAGTATTCAAGCACATGGTCCAGCTTGGGATCATGGTGTGAGAAATGACATTTCTTTTCTTTTTTTTTTTTTGGTTTTTCGAGACAGGGTTTCTCTGTGGCTTTGGAGCCTGTCCTGGAACTAGCTCTGTAGACC
>NC_022016.1:186443-198072 GCF_000317375.1 Microtus ochrogaster
AAAAAAAAAAAAGAATTTCTTTTTATTCATTTTTGAGAATATCGTATGAGTATTGTTTTTATATTATTGCTTCTTCCGTTCAGTTCCTCCCATTTCTTTTTCTTCTCAAATTCATGGATTCTTACTCTTTAATTATAATTATTACATATATATGTATATACATACATACATTTATAAATCCAGTCTTCACTAGATGATCTCAGGAGGTTGTATTTGGATATGACTTTTCTTTTGATCTTGAAGGTTGAGAACTGAGGAAGACAACTTAACCCATCATCATCTTCTGCCTGACTCTGCCGAGCCTTCTGCCTCTCATGCACTGTCAGATGATGAGATGTCTGATAAATCCTTCCTGTCTCTAGACCAGAAGACAGACAACAAGACTGGGAAGTTCCCTGCTATGGAGAACAATTTTCCTCAAGGTGAGTTAAGCTTCACTAAGCACCGAAGGCATAACCAGGCTGTCTTGTTTTGATGAGCAGAATGGGTTTATGTATGTCTGACCATTTCACCAATGGAGGGAGAACCAGAACTGCTCATGGAGGATGATTTATCAGTGGAAGGAGCCATGATGTTACAGTATGCTAGCAGTGAGGAAGTCTTGGTTTCTTTTTAAATGATGACTCGGGTGATCTGCTCTTTTCAAAGGGTGGGTAGAAATCCCTGGGGATATGTCACTGTTGTTAGTTGTCCTTTAGTTTCTGCACATCCTTAAGCGGGTCCCTTAAGTGATGACTCTTGGCCATGGCATCAGGCCCTCTAATTTGGTCTACTCAGGCTGCTGCAGCTGAATACAGGGGACGGCTGACAGCACAAATCCATCTTTCACAATCCTGATGTGTGGAAAGCAGAGGTCAGTGTAGTTGAGTTCTGTGAGCATCCTCTTCCCACTTGAATTCTGACATAGAGGAAGAAAGGTCAGGGGAGATCCCTATGGTCTGTCCACAAGAACATTAATTCACGGGCATTGCATCCTCATGACCTAATTTCCTCCAGGGACTCCACTCCCTGACACCATCACACCTGTGCTAAGGGCTTCAGCATGGGAATTTCAGAGCACAGATGTTCTGCCTTGTTCTGTTGCTAGGTGTGAACTAAACTGGCCAAATCAGCTTCCCAGGGACCTTCCCCATTCTCCTTTCTGCTTACAGCCTTCATTTCTTCTCTTGGGGTAGAAGTTGGACTTACTGTTTGTCATTCAGTATGTTTCAGAGATCCAAAGTACTATAGAGGCAGGCCAGATGGACTTGTGCTTAGCACACTTTTCCACCCAAACGGCAGATGGCAAGTATTGGAGGCTGTGCAGGGTGTGTCCTCTTACAGTTGCACAGCACTGCTCCAAAATACAAAGTAGCTCTAGTTAATGTGCATGGTCCACATGAGCTAATTCACAAGAAGGCAAGGTGTGGAGCACAGCCTATGTGTCAGGCCTTTCATATGTATAAACTCTGTATCTCTCTTGATGGTCTCTGATCTCTTGCCTATTCCAGTGGGTTTTTTCTAAGTCACCACAGTGGATTCTGTAACACACACTACTAGCACTCCTTGCTAAAACCCTTTGTTAATACTAAATTAATTACATAAGCCATTGCTTATTGAATTGTAATTGAAGTGTTTGGTTTAAACAACTAGATTTCTTTTAGATGGAGAAGCCGACCAATGTGTCAATGATACTAGAGCCAAGTCTTTGCCCCATGATGTCCTCTAAGGCTCCTCTGGATACTCAGGTCCCACATCTTAGACGTACCCAGAATATGACATGCACATTCTTGGTATAACTCAGGAACCTACCAAATCTTCCAGTGGCCAGTCACCTAGACCTTACTTCCTGGGGTTTCTGGTGGTATCCCTTAGAGATTTTTGTGAGACTTGATTTTTCCATCACTTCTGGTTGTGGGTTCTGCCCTCATCTACTTTAGGTTAGACTATAAATCATTTCCCTGTCCTTAGTATACCCCACTTCTGCACTTAGTCCAGTGTAACACTTAGCCCCTCTCCAGGATACTGAAACCACTGCATGAGATCTGATCGCATGGGTGGAGGAGCAGCGTGAATGGATCATTCAGAGGGAATGTGATCCCATTTTCTCTATGTTGTCTTAGGCACAGCTCTCTTCTGCCTATCACTGTATTTTTTTTAATATAAGAGATAAAGGTTAAAATAAATATAAAAAAATTAATTTTTCCAAATCTCAAAGTAATTCAGGCCTGTCTCTTGTCTCTGTTCAGCAGGGATGTGTCTGGGCTGCCTGTGCCACTAGCCCTTTTCTTGAGTTGGAGCCCCGTGCTCTGGAGCCATTGAAATATAGCCACTGTTTGCTTTTTTGTTTTTGTTTTTGTTTTTTATTTCTCTTCAGCTTTCTCTTCTCTGCATCTGTTTTTCCTTTTGTCACATTTTTAATCTGTATAGAGAAATAATTTGGCATTTTTTTCTTTGCTCACTTACCATTCTTTCATAGACTTTCTGACATGTTGTCAGATAATGTCACTTTTAGTGGCTTTGGAACAGCCCTCAGATGGCTGAACTGCAGTTTTCCTTCTGTTCCTAGAGCTCAGCACTTTCTCACAATTGTAAACAGTGCTGCAGGGGAGTCTTGAACACAAAGCCTTCCTCTTTGAGGGCACTTTCTAAATATAGATTCTCTAAATTTGGAACTATCCAGCAGCTTTCTTTTTTGTGTGTGGCAGATTTTATAGGATTTATGGTTTTTACAAGTTAGGACTTACTGGAAGAGTTTACTGTAAGACAGGAGGATCCTCTTCTCCCACTTTGGAAAAGGTGCTATAGTATTCCATTCTCCTCAGGATGGCTGCATAATTAATGCATGGTGTCTAATTCCCCTGGGGGTGTTTCCTTCAGCCCATGTGATAATCCTCACTCTGAAAGATGGCTTGTGTAGAGCATCATCACTCCACAGTCAGCAGTGTGAGACTCAAATAAACCAGCAAGGAAGGTGGCAGTCCAAACCAGTGAGCTGGCTGACTCTGGGCTGACGGTCTTCTGGAAGAAGGTTGGCAGGACCTCGATGCTGGGCCGGGAGGACCAGTGCTGGGCACACCACAAATGTGCACAGACAGCCTTTCCCGCCGTGCTGCAGCGGGAGGCAGACATTCCACTAAATGACTTGCCGCACTTCTGGCATTAATAGGAGATAGCTGAAGGTCTGGGAATTAAGTCATCTCATAAACATTCAAATTCATGGCAAAATTACTATTTAATTAGGAAAAGATCTGTAACATTGTGCTACTTTTAAATGAAATCCATTTTGGAGGAATTAAAACTGGGTCATAACATTAGTATAATGTTTTAAAACAAACATTACTAAGACATACTGAGTGTACCCTAATTGATGAATTAAAGACATTAGTTTTGCCTTTGGATATTTAATGTGATTATGTTTTAAACACTGACTCTGGAAATCCTCCTCTAGAGTGAAACTATTCTTCCTTCTTTCTCTGCTGAAGTGAGATGTGGCAGAAGGTAAAAAAAATTAATACACGATCATCCTAGGAAATTTGGAAAAATTAAGTATTTATTAAGTGATATGTTAAAATGTCAAATGGAGGTTTTTAAAAAAGCCTGAAATCTATCACCTTGAAGTAACTACAATTAATATTTCATTGTAATTGCTTTTTTGGTTTATTTGTTTATACTACCTGTATGTTCTTATATAGAATTGGGATTATGTTGTAACCAATTTTATCTTTTGAAATTTGCCATAACATAACACATTTTCCATATTTATAGTTTTCATTGCATAATTTAATAACTGTGTAATCCCTCAGCATAGTGAATGGACCTCGGTTCAATGAACAATTTGAGCTGTTTCAGTTTCCTGTCACTTGTAAACTCAGATAAGTATTTTCATGCATTCTGGCCAGTGCCTGTGAGCATCTCAGGGGAGCCTTAAATAGAGTCCTGGAAGTAGAACTATTTGGGAACCGACACTGGAGAGCTTTCCTAAAACTAGTGATATCAGTAGCCCTCGAGGGTCATACACATTTATACTCACACAGCAGTGATCTGAAAAACATTCTTTTTATTACCTCTCTCATTAGCATTGTTTTAAGTCTTGAAATTAATGAATGATAAAGGGATAACATACTCATTGCAGAAAAAAAAAGAAAACTAGCCTAGAAAATTATCTGGATTCATTAGGAAGGTAATTTAATCAACTCTCAGGCAGTTCAGGCTAACTTGAAAGTGATCTGTTAGTTTCACCATAAGGAAGATTTTAAATTAATATTTGATATTGAGAAGAATAAAAGGCTGCATTAAAGTTAGCATTAAAATTGTATGGAGTATAATTTTTGTGTGTGATGTAAAGTTACTTCCTCATGGAGGGCTGCAGAGAGCCATTATTGAGCCATGACTATGTGCTGTGGGAAATAGCTTGGCCTCCCCAAACCTGGGAAAGAATTGCCAGCTGCTGACTATCTCAATACATCCAGTGCTATTGAAATTTCAAGATCTCTGCATAATCTACCAACTATTCAATTTGTTGGGGACTTTAGACTTTAAATTTAAAATGTTTTTCCTTCCTGTAGACTTACTAATGGAACACATACAGGATATTCGAACTTTGAGAAAGCGTTTGGAAGAACCTATTAAAACAAATGAGAAGCTCCGGAAACAGCTGGAACATCAGAGGTCTGAGACTGACCAAGGTAAGGAAGGATTTTCCCAGGGTAAGAAATGGGTTGCTGCTCTGTGATGTGTTTGCCTGAAGAGGCTCTCTGTGAATCATACTGGGTGGAGAAATTGGCCAGCCTCTGGGGTCCTGAGCTGTAACTGTGTTCTCACTATAGTGGTATGGATTGGGATTCTAAAATAGAATAGAGCCGTATTTTTTCCTTTTTATCAATAGTTGACTATAAGCCGGGTAGTGGTGGTGCACACCTTTAATTCCAGCACATGAGAAGCAGAGGCAGGTGGATCTCTGTGAGTTCGAGACCAGCCTAGTCTACAAGAGCTAGTTCTAGGACAGGCTCCAAGGCTACAGAGAAACCCTGCCTCAAAACAACAACAATAGACCATAAATTGACATCTGGCAAATCTTTCATGCCAAAGAAGGCCAGCACTATTCCCACCCCACCTCAGTTTGCTTTGAAGGGAGTGGTCTTCCTTTAAAACTGAACACCTGTAAAACACTCCTTCACATGGTTCAGAAACCAGCTGTTGCTCACTGTAACTGTTAACCCCTCCCTCCCTCCTTTCCTCTTCTCTCTTCTTGGTTTCCTCTGTAGTCATTGTATTGTTGAAGTTGGTTGGGTTGCCCTGGGTGTGTTGATCGGTGTTGACTTTGGCAGTTCACTCTAGTCTTAGTTGTTTAATGAAACATGGTTTTTTTGCTATTAAATGAAGCAGTGTCATGAACAAGGCCTTGCTCAGTGCTCACTCAATAAATAGTTGCTTTTATCACTGTTGGTTTTATTTTACTATTTTATGTAACAAGGCCAGTTTAAATTTCAGTCTTTCCATGCTCTGCCATTGAGGACGCTGACACCATTTTAGAGGTGAGATCACTGAGTTCTAGAAATGTAGGACTCATTGGTAAAACTCAAGACTTGGACCCCAGCCCATTTTTCATTGCTCTGTAGTCCACACATAAGGCTCTGCGTATGCTTCGGTTTCCACTGTGGTTTGCAAGAAGCTTCCAGTCTTCTGCCTGGGCTTCCATTCATCCCATGCACCCTTCATCCTCCTCCCTCACCCCTAGGAAATTTGATTAATTTGAGTTATTAGTTGTGTCAAACACAGGAAAGAAATTCATGCCGGGCCCTTGATGTTCACTCTTGGTAATGCCTGAGTTAGATTCATTATGTTTTACATTTTCCCCAGCAAATCCAATTATGGAATTATTTGGGGGTTCAAATGGCCACCGGCTACAGTGGAGCCCAACTGTAGAATAATTCCTCTGACAGGGACGTTTACAGAGAGGCATTCATAAAATCTTCACTCTTGTGGAGAGATGTGCTGTTCTCGCCTTATTGTCACAGTTTCTGGAAAGACAAAACAAAAAGCAGTCTTCCCTCCCCCTGATGTGAAATGAACATCTGAACATCTTTTCACTCTGAAAAGGCAGGACTCTGTACGATGTCAAGGGGAGATGTCAGAAACTCTTATGCCTTAGAGGCTCTAGCTCACTGCAAGTTGTCTGGTCTGACTGCAGAGGTAGTACTCAAAGCAAAGGCTTGCCGCATAGCATCCAGGTGGCCTTCATGAGGGCAGTCGGGCCTAGGTAGGTTTAGTGAATCGGGAATGTTTTATGGCCTATTATTTATTTATTTTCAGATAATTCCCTGGCATCGATCAGTTTCGATGTTGGGATTTCTGCTGCTTGTTCTGATGAGTCTGTGGTTCTTGTGGCCCCACTCTCTGTTCATCTAGAAACACAGATGAAAACCACAGTACAGCAGCATGGGTGTTTTTATTGTGCTAACCAAGGCTTGGCAGGGAGGTGGGCAACTTGCCCGATGCCTTGCAGCTGTTAAGCAGGAGACAGGCATGTCTGAAATGATCCCAGAGTTCACTGGGACAAGTAGGGGAAGATGGTGTGGGAAGAGACATTTGTGAATAAAAATTAATCTGATTTAATTCTGTATGACTCATGTGTCAGAGAAGTTCTGTAGAGTGGGAAGAATATTTCCGGGAGAGCTAGCCACACCTTGTTTAGAAGGGATGTGGATGCACACCATAGGCACTTATGTACATATCCAGTGCTTTCAGCTGCAGGGAGCTGGGAAGAAATGTGAGAACAAGCAGTGGAAACAAGGGCTGATTTTTATACCTCCATTGATCACAAGAACCCCAGCGGCAGAGAGCTCTGAGGCAGGGTTAGGCTGACTTCCTTCCATGGTGACTATTTACTGTCAGTGTCCCATCCTCCTAGGACAGTGTCCAAGGCATGGGAAGGTAGAGTCTGGAGCTTCTCTCTTCTCTAGTGCACCATCTCCTTGAAGCCCTCAGCAGATTTCACTTAGGTCTCACTGGTTGCCAGAGACCCCTGCCCATGTCCTTACCTGGTGTCTGGGAGCACAGGGTTGTGGCATTTTGGTTGTGGTGTAGTAAGTGAACTGAATCAGTACAGAAGCCAGGAGGGAAGCATCTGTCTGCCACACAGAGAAGACGCTGGGCATCCTCCAAGTGCTCAAGGCCGCCTGTGAATGGAGCACCCCAATAGTAGCTGCAGACAAGAAAGCTGTGCTGAGCTTGGGAGGCCAAGGAGGTACCCAGCATGAGGCATGCCCTAGGTTGAATGACATAAAGTGCCCCCCATCTAATTCTAGATCCCAGTCTCCACAGTGTACACTTCTAGAAAGGGAATTAAGCCAGTAATTGATAGAGTATAGTTTTGACGGGGGAAGTGGGTGTAAAGAGCATAAAAGTCACTTGGTTATCAGCATTTTCTGGGCCTGGCGTCTGAATGGAGAGAGAATGGTGTCTGTTGTGGCACGGGAGCAGAGCAATGGAGGGGCTTGAATTCGACACAGAGAAGTTTATTGTTTGTACTGCAGACCACCAGATATTTTTCAGCATGAAATAGCAGTGAAAGAGTTGTGCTCGAGATGATAACGTCATTGGTAAAACAGCAGGGAATGAAGCTAGACAAGGTGCTTAAGGCCTAGAGCATATTAGAAAGTTTGCCATAGTCTGAGCATTCTGGGGAAGAATCAGCAGCTGTAATTGCCTGCTTGGACAGGAGGACAAAGGGGAATTTAGGATATTCCCTCATGCAAGCCTAGGTCAGGAATTGGAGTGGGCCTTCTCCTAAGACAGGGTAAGGGTAAGAAAGACCAGAGGGGGCAGAGTCAGACTGAGCTGCCTCAGAGACAAGGCCCAAGGCCTAAGAGTCAGTTAACCATGATGGTTGCTACTGTCATCTTTCACCCTGCTGTGGTTCAGCTCTCATCTTTGTTCATCTTCAGGGCATGGTGATATAGAAGCCTCCTCTTGCCTCCCTGTTAAGCTCACTGTCCTTGCCCTTTAGACTCTGGCTGTGTGTTGTTACATGGTTCGTGGGCTGGTTTTCATCACATGCTATATTTCTTCATTGTTTCGGCATATTTCTTAGAAAGATTTATCAGTCCTGTCCGGAGCTGTCTATAAGTCACCATTCCTGTGTGTTCTTATAGGTTCCACAAATGTTTCTGCTTATGGCTCAGAGCTGCACAGCTCTCTGACATCAGAGATACATTTCCTGAGGAAGCAGAACCAGGCCCTCAGTATGATGCTTGAGAAAGGGGCCAGAGGTAAGAAATCAGGGGCTACCTGCAGCCTAAATTCCAAAGCCCTTTATCAAAAGATATCTGGAGCTGACACCCTAGATTCCAAAGGGGTGGACCTGACAGTTTTCTACCGTTAACTGCACACCAATCCTGTGGAGCATTCCTTGTTTTATAGCTAAGAAAACGAGGGCACAGGTGGGTTACAAACCACCGCACCTACCTGTTGTGACAACTAGAGTAAAAAGCCTCCAGAGCAGCTGGGCGGTGGTGGTGCCCACCTTTAATCGGGAGACAGAGGCAGGTAGATCTCTGTGAGTTCAAGGCTAACCTGGTCTACAAGAGTTAGTTCTAGGACAGGCTCCAGAGTTACAGAGAAACCCTGTCTCAAAAAAACCAAAAAAGAAAGAAAGAAGAAAAAAGTCTCTACCAGGGTTTCAACACATGTTACTGTATTTTCTCATCCCATCCCAGGAAGAGAGAAGCACTGGAAATTTATTACTGCCAAATCTTTACTGGAGATTTTCTCCTACCAGTGAAGTTTATCCAGAATTCCTTTATAAGGATTCTTAATTCTTTCTCTTGGAGCATAGCTGCCAACGAGCTTTTACTTGTTACTGTTCATATGTATAATGATTCTAGAGTGAAGAATTATTAGCCCTGTTTCTCAAGTAAGAATTCACAGACTAAGCAATTGCCCTGGTGTGGTCACTGAGCTACAGGTGCTTTAGTTGGAATGTAGGCCAGCTTATCCCATAGTCCTGGGGGTGATATGGATACTGATTTTGCCTTAAGAGTCAAAACGGGGGCTCATGCAGTTCATGCATTCATTCAATAACTTTTCTCTATCCTGACATACAGGGGAGCTTGGTAGACTGATACAGAAATAAACAAGCCCGTATTTGCATTAGAAGGCTATAATCCGATGGATGAAATGGGCAAACTTATAGCAAGGAGGAGTTAGGCCTGCTGTGATAAAAAGGCAAGCCCCTCAGTTCAAGCCCTCAGGATCCAAGTCTACAAAGGAAAGGGATGCTTATCCAAGGTGTCTGAGGGTCAACGGAGGAGAAGAGACAAGGCGCAGGTTAGAGATGGAGTGATGCAGCTGTGCTGATGTCACGTGGACCAGCAGGAGCCCTCGTGCACATGGAAATACTGAATCCTGGTTAATAGTAGATCTACATCCAAGGCTGTGCCCCTTCCTGTCCATATGGCTACAGGGAAGCCTTACCCCTGTCTCTCATTTGTTTCTCATCTGGAAGATGGGGAAATTCCCAGGGCCTGCCTTGGCAGTATGCTGCAAAGACAGGACATTGAAACACGAGAGGGCTTGCTGTAGTGCCCTATATACAGTTAGTGCTAGGGTGTGCTACCATTGCCACTCCTTTGGCTCTCGTGTGGTGTGTCTGAGGCCTGGGCTAATAATAAGCCTGTCCAGACAGCAACTCTGCATCCTCAGTCTGGCCCAAGGGAGGAAGCTGAGTCACTGAGGAGTGAAGAGCTTCACTTAGGGTCACAGTAGTAATTGGAGAAGCTGCACTAGAACTCTTCCTCCATCTCCCTTCTGGGAGTCTTATTGTTTCCTGAGCCTCCAAGGGTTATTCCTCTGGGGAGCCCATGGCCTTCTGTGGAGTTCTGCAGGAGGCTTGCTGCTCTCCATACTCATTGATATCTGGGTTCCTGCCTGTCGCTGTACCCACCATATATACTCGCTAAGGTAAAGTAACAGAGGTTTTCAAGAACCATTATGTAATAGGAAGTTAAATAGACCCCTTTTATTCTAGTGATGTTTAATCTGCAGCCATGATATTGACAGATTTACCTGCCTAAAATGCATAGGATAATTGCAATGCCGAAACTATAAATGCCAGATTAAATCTCATTCTTTTCTGTATTCTTGGAATGCTTGAGCTGAACTGCCATACCAAGGTAATAAGGTTGGAAAAAACAAATGGTATCCCTTCTCATTTTTGTATTTGCAGATAAACAGAAAGAGAATGAGAAATTACTTGAGTGCCTGTCTAGGAAGGCTGCAAGTCTTGAGCACCTTCAGCTAGAGTACACCAGTGTGAAGGAGGAAAATGAAAGGTTACAAAGAGACATCAGTGAGAAGGACAGACACAATCAGCAGCTGACCCAGGAGATCTGCAGCAGCCGCCAGGAGCTGAACAGGTGGGCTTGACTCGGCTGGCCCTGATGGCCCGCTGTGCCTGAGGATGAGATCGTTGGCACGAGGCACAGTGACTCCAACCCTAGTGTGCAGAAACAAGCATTGTCAGCTGGGCATAAAATGTATGGAGAGTGGTCCTCTAAAAGAGAAGGAGGATGCTTGGGGTGGCTAGTATTTTTACTAGGGTGGTCAAGAAAGGGCTTTCTCAAAAGACCCCTTTTAATAGAGAGCTACACAGTGAACATGTGAGGTGAAACTATTGGAGATGGCCATGTTTGGCAGAAGGCACATAGTCCCTAAGACAGAGTTGCAGTGGCAAACCAGAAAGGGTGCTATGCTTTACTATAGTAGGAGCTGAGGGAAGGGAGGAGGGTGGATGCTTAGTCATGTTTGGCTTCTGGCCCTCTAAAGACTCCAGTTTTGCTCCAGATGGCATAGGTCACTGAGAGACTCTGAGTGAGCCAGGAAGATGTACATATACTCATTCTTCCTCATAGACTCCACCTTATTCCTTGTGTCAACACACAGGGCTGTCTCTTCTGTGTGAGTCACCTCCCTCTTCCTGCCCAGGTGCCATCAGACATCCCTGAGTAGAGGTCCTGGATCTTCCCTGCCTATGTACCTCTAGAAAGTGACAGCCTTTTGGGTTTCTTTGGCAGGAATTGGAGGACACCTTCCTTTAGAATGTCTATAAAGGTTACTTGAGAGGTCTATTAAGTGTGAGGCATAGGCTATGTGGGAACTGGGAACGGTGATGGAACTCTTAACCGTGCATGTCCTAGCACATTTTGTCCACACCCTCTGGCTGAGATGGCCTGGGCCTATTCTGTGAGTACTGGATAAGCCTCCTGGAGGGAGAATTAACCCTGCCAACCTTCCTGGGTCCATTTCAGGGTACAGGAAGAAATGAAGTCAAGGCAGCAGCTGCTCTCACAGAACGATAAGTTGCTCCAGGCCCTCCGAGTGGAGCTGAAGGTGTATGAGAAGCTGGATGAGGAACATAGGAAGCCACAGAGAGGTACTGTGTGCCCAGGGCCGGGCCTGAGGCATCTCAGGGCTATGAGCTCACCCAAAAAGCTGTTCATTGGGTGTGGGAGGACATGGCTCTTGGTTTTCCTTATCCTACCATTAAACCCATACTGGCCCATAGATAGACTAGGTATATTTAGAAGCAAACTCTTTGGCCCACTCTTTGTTTTTTTTTTTTTTCTTTCTTTCTTTCTTTTTTTTTTTT
>NC_022016.1:198917-251607 GCF_000317375.1 Microtus ochrogaster
CGGCAATTTTGTCTACTTCCCATAGGCAAGAGGATAACTATATGTTTTTCCTTGGGTTCACCTTCTTATTTAGCTTCTTTAGGTTCACCAATTGTCCACTCTTTGTTTTTGAGGCAGTGTTTTTCTATGTAGCACAGACTGGCCTTAAATTAAAAATCCGCATGCCTTAGCCTTACCCAGGCATCTCTAGCGTCATACAAGTACACAAGCAAATGCAAATCAGACCCAGCTGTTACCAGGAAGCTTCCTGGGACTTATGAGATGTTGAAAGCCAGAGTAAGGAAGGGGTTTAGGATCTCATTTAAAGGCAACAAGCAAGTGGGGAGTTGTAGTGCATACCTTGAAGATGTGCAGGGGAAGGGAGATCCCTTGAATTCAAGGCTGGCCTGGTATATATAGAGTTCCAAGAAATCCTCTCCCCAAAACCAAAACCAAACAAAACCAAGGCAAAAGTGGTTTTGTCACCTAAAGCTAAAGTCTGGAGTCTCACTTCTTTCATCTCAGCTTGTTCTGACTTCACCAGTAACTGGTTCAGTTATAGCCTCTACAAGCAGGTCTGTCAGTATCCACCGTGTGGAGCTCCGAAAGTTAAATGAGGGCATTTATTGAAACAACTTAGCCACATTCCTGGCACATAGTAGGCATCCAAGAAATAACTTTGTCATAGATTTCCCATCATTCATCCAACAAATATTCCAGAGTGCTGCCACATGCCGGACATTACTCTTAGGTGCTTTTCAGCCTTGGTGTGCTCTCTTTCTAGAGAATGCAGATCAGAGTGCCTGACTATAAGGTCTAACGTTTGAGAATCAATTTGGAGGCACAGTGGGGGGTTTTCTAAAACTAATTTTCCAGATGGTTTCTCCCTATTGAAAGTTTATCTAGAAAGGTTCATCTCTCAGCTTTTGCTTCTTCTCAAGTTGCTTCTCTTGTTCTTGCTATTGTCCCTGCCTTTTTAATATACTGTAGCCCTTAAAATCATCCCCTTTCATTCTATAATTCTGGTCCAAATAGATTTTATTACTACTAGACATAATTTCGGGGTTTGGTGTGCAATTTGCTAGGCTTTTATGGCCAGAAGTGAAATTAATTTCCAGCTCTTACTTAGCTTGTGGAATAGCAGCAATTAAGTCAGCCAATATTTTTGTTTTTAAAGTCGAGTTGTTATTTTAAATTGTACCTACTTCTTAGGAGGGGGCTGGATGGTGGTGCTGGGTTGAAATGCCCTTGAGTGTCTTCGATGACTGACCTTTGATCTTGGGAAATGTCAAAGCTTTCCTTTATATGTGTCTGCAGAGGACCAAGGTGAGGCATCTAAAGAAGGCTGGAATGGGCCCGATTCTTTCAGCGACCTGCATCGCCTCCTGACAGAGATGAGGGCTCTCCGTGAGCAGCTGGAGAGGAGCATCCAGACTAACAGCGCCCTGAGGAGCAGGCTGGAGGAGCAGCTGTCACAGGGAGCGAAGATGCCCCAGGAAGGGGCTCTCACTCTGGCTGTCAAGACCCTATCTGTCACCGAATGTTCCCTTCAGCTGGATGAGCATGGTAGGAGCTAGGCTCCTTTCCCTTTGTGGACATTCAGCTCTCTGGGTCAGCATGATATGCGATCCTCTGATTGATGCCCTCTGGCTGCTCTCAGCTCACCTTTCAACACCGTTGCACAGTCTCTGTGTAGACACTGGGTTCTCTGGAAGTAGAGTTATGGCTTCCAGTGGCCTGTGCTGTCTCGTTTAGTCCCACCTACAGCTCACCAAGAACTTTTGCCTTGGTTTTGTTTGGTTTTGGTTTTGGGGAGAGGATTTCTTGGAACTCTATATATACCAGGCCAGCCTTGAATTCAAGGGATCCCCCTTCCCCTGCACATCTTCAAGGTATGCACTACAACTCCCCACTCGCTTGTTGCCTTTAAATGAGATCCTAAACCCCTTCCTTACTCTGGCTTTCAACATCTCATAAGTCCCAGGAAGCTTCCTGGTAACAGCTGGGTCTGATTTGCATTTGCTTGTGTACTTGTATGGCGCTAGAGATGCCTGGGAAGGGCAGAGGATATGCAGACTTGCCACACAAACCCAGCAGGGACTGGAACCAACCAGCAAGCAGCTCACATAATCAGCTTCCTACCGACTATATTGTCCGTCTGTTACCTTACCCTTTCCCTGTTGCTTCAGAGTTCTAGTTTACAAAATAAATGGTAGCATGACTTGCTGTTAAATAATATTATTAGGATTAAACCCAGCAGGGTTTTATCTCAGCAGATGGGGTGGTCTTATTAAAGCATATCTGCCTGGAGTACCGTTACTCTGCATTCATAGTGGGACATGGTGGAAGAAACTTGCATGGGAGATTCCAGCACCTGAACATACTTACTGTTCTGCCACTGGCATGCTGAGTTATCTCAGTCTCCTGGTCTCTTTCTTTGAATAACAAATTATAGCATTGTTCTTCCCACTAAGCACTTAAGAGTTCAGGAGCTTCTTAGGGGTGAGAGTGCTTCATGTAATTATCTACCATCTCATGGACCTCCATCAAGTGTTTCAGTTGCTGCAGCAACTTTCCTCTCATGTTCAGGTTACTGTATCAGCTTCCCCACTAGCTCTTCCCCTCTAAAACATAGACCTCAACCTAACATTTCCCACCTTGACTGGGTCACTTAGCCCTCAGGGTGCAAGTCCTGCATCCTACTATGCTCTTCCCTGTACCCAGGTCTTAGCTACAGGAATTGTGTATCTTCTCCCTAAATGATGACTCATACTCTGCTTGACTTTTTTACCCTCCTTCCCTCAAGGCATTGAAAAAGTTTTAAAAGATAATTCAGGCATCAGCTCCTGGGATGCCCACATAGGGTCCCCCTCACCTGTCTCTATACTTAGCTCACTTATCCTTGGCCACCCTGAGATGAAGTTAACTGTTTACTGTTTTGACAGGAGGGTTCTTCAAGAGAGGGCTCTGGGCCTGGCCCCTCTGTTAGCTGGTGTCTGCACAGAGTACCAGGGAGTTACTAGAATGTGCATGGTCCTGGCTATAGGACTGTGTGCGGTGGAGGTGTGAGTGAATGTGCAGTTTCTAAAATGAATGGATGCATGTGCGATACTCTACCACATCCTAATTCCATCCTTTCTCTAGTGTTAATGATGGTAAAGCTCGTTTTCCTCTCTTGTTTTGTTTGTTATAGATGGCACCAAATGTCCTGAGGCCAGTGATAATTCATTTGATCTATTTGAGTCCACCCAGGCAATGGCACCTAAATCAGGTATAAACTGGTTAGCTGCAGTAGTGTTGGGTATGACAGTAAAGCTTTTTAAATAGAAGAAAGGGAAGTCCCTGGTTGCTGGGCAGTGGTTTGGGACTTAGGTTTGTATCTCTAGAGGATACTCTCCAAGCCACTAAATTCATCCTAGGAGTTAACCAAGTACAACCTCAGAGACTTAAAACTTGAAGTTTTAAACTGAAACTACCTTTGTATGGATTTCAGGGTCTCTGGGATCCAGCTTCAGCAGTACTGGACAGTCTGCTCCCTCTGCAGTGGGGGCTGACCACACGGATGAGTCATTACCTCCAACTGTGCTTTAACATTCTCACGGTTTCTAATTTTGACCAGTCTCGTCCCCTTACTTCCTCAAGACTCAAGAATGCAGGCATCTCTGTAAAATACCTCTCCAACCACCCCCGTCAAAATTAACCAAGTTAAAAGCAACAGGATTTTCTAGGTGCATAATGCTGACTTCCTGTCTGGGACAGCTCAAGCTGCCCCTTCCAAGGAGCCTTCCTTGACTTCCCTCCTTGCTCAGATAGCTCTTTAACCTTGATCTCTGGCTCACTCTCACTTTGCATTTATAATTCCTGCAGCTTCAGTATTCCCATTAGACCCTGGACTACTGTCATGAAAATAACAGCATGGTTCATCTTACCAGCCTAGGGTCTACCACAGAGTGAGTGTTCAATAAACATTGGTTACGTTGATTTCAGACTTTGCTCAATGTAAGATAATACAGCTGTAGGCTCAAGGCCAGGCCCCGTTGCTCTCGTGCTCGCTCAGCATAACTCCATGGACACAGGTGCCACCTCAAGTAGATCTAACATTTGTCTCTTCTTTTGTAGCTTCCGAGACTCCTCTGCTCTCTGGAACTGATGTGGACTCCCTCTCCTGTGACAGCGCTTCCATCATCAGCCCCCCTTGCATGCCCTGCCTGGTTGCTGAACACCATGTGTGGGCAAGCAAGAGTGGCCACCATATGCTGGGCCTGATTGAGGACTATGATGCCCTCCATAAGCAGATCAGCCGTGGCCAGAGACTGCTTGCCAAGATGGACATTCAAACTCAAGAGGTTCTGGGTCCCACAAGTCAAAAGCTGGGGCCAAAGGTAATCTAAGTGTAGGGCTGATGTAGTAAGATCCTTCCTGTTCCCAGTAAGCAGAGGGACTGGCTACATTCTCTGGAAGATTCCTAACAGCCTAGACTTCAGTAAAGCCCTAAAAGGGAGGAGTTGGGAACTGTTGCACATGAAAGCGCAGAATTGAGGGGGCAGGCTGTTGGTGATCAGTGGCCAGCATGTTGAGATTGTGCCCTGGTTGACGGTGGCCACTTCTCCCCAGTCTTTCTGCTGCTCTTTGTCCCTCCATCCTCTCGTATCCAGTCATTCCACCCCTGCACTTACAGCCACTCTGTGATGCATGTGTTCCTGAGAGATGTTCTGTGTCCACCATAAGGTCATCTTCCTGCAGAGGAGATTGTCCTGTGAAGGAGGTTATGTCAGTCCAGTGTAGAGATGATGAACACTGACTGTTCTCAGTCCTGCAGCCAGCATGCTCTGTTTTCTGGCCATTGCTGGCCGACTGACCCCCTTCTCTCTGGGAAGTAGCTCTAAGGACTTCTGGTTGCTGGGCTGGCTTCAGTCAGTCTGCCCACTGTCAGTCTTCACTCTTTCCCCAACATGTCCCGCTCTGAACAGGCAGGGCCACAGGTGCTGTCCTTGTTCCCCCATATTCTTCTCTAGCCTCTTTCTCTTGACTTTTCTGGCTTGACATTCCCCATCCTTAACTTCGCTCTTCTCCCTACCTCATCTTCCTGGAATCCTCCTCATCTCAAGTTACCCGTTGTCACAGACTTACGTGCCTGACACAACTCGTCATGTGTTTGACATGCATTACCTCCAAGGCACCGGGTGAGAGATGGTACTAGACCTTTGAGCTTCCATTAGTCATAGCTTCTGGACCCCACTTTTACGGTTTCTTTTCCTTTGCATGTGTATGTAGGTATGGTGTGCATATGTACATGTAAATTGTGTATGTGATGACCTGTATGTGATCACATATATATGTGCAGATGCTTATGTGTGGAGGTCCGATGTTGACTTCCAGTCTCATCGCTGTCTACATTCTTTCTTGAGGTGGAGTTTCTCAATTGAACCCAAACTCACAGATCACCAGTGTAGTTAGCCAGCTTGTTTGAGAGTCTGGATCCCCAAACTCTCCCTCTTTAGTGCTTGGATTTTAGATGACCACCACACCTGCCCAGCTTCTACATGTCCACCTGCTTACTCAGCAAGCTTTTTATTCACCGAGTCATTTCCTCAGTTAGTCTAGATTGTCACTGAACACAGCTGAGTTCCCAGTGGCTTTGTGTGTGACTTTGCTTTTTTTGTTTTACTATATTTAAGAATCATATTTGCATTTTGTCTTCTCCTAGATGATAAGCTCCGTGAGAGACGGGACAGTGTTTTTATGGCCCATTAAATAAACAGTACCTACTTACTCCCCTTACCTTGTATAGAGTAAGTGCTTGATAAATAATATTGAATAAATTAACACTAATAAGATTCTTGTTCTTTTCTGATTAAAAAAATACTTGTTTTGAAAACTAAAATTGTAGAAAAGAATAAAAACAAAACTTCTCTTCAAATATACTTAAAGGTCAGCACTTGTATTTGTGTGTGTGTGTGTGAGAGAGAGAGAGAGAGAGAGAGAAACATACAAAAACACATATTTTGAGGACACTCGAAGTTTATCAAATAGTCAGAAATATGAGGTTCATATATTTCAGCTATGTGGTATTAATACTTTTTCTTTTGAGCACTTGCCCTTTCAGTGACTGCCAATAAACTACTGCGGACGTAGCATGGGCTATTCCTTTTTTCACTGTGTGTGGGCATGTCAACTGTAGTGAGTTATCTTTCTCTACAAATCTCTTACTATATTTTGATTAGGTTTAAAGTAGGTTTCCCCATTTAAAGTCTGGGAAGGTTTTAGGAATGCTGTTAACTGTTAGCATGTCACTTTACTCTTCAGAGAGCTTGTGTCTGTGGTTCTGAGCTAATGCCTGTCTCTATACACGTTTGTCTTTGTTGAATAATATTCATATTTTTGTCATTTTGCTATCTAAACAGGTGTGCAGTTTTATATCTATCAGTTGCAAAGAGAAATGCTTTTCAGTTTCTCTTGCTCCTCTTTTTATCTCTCTTACGCTGCGCCACATTCTCTTTGTTCTCTTGCCTTTGACACTTCTCCCCATGTGAGTGTGCCTCCAGCACAGAGACAGAGAGAGGTTCCAGAGACCCCTGATACTATACATTCTCAGAAGGCCATCTGTGGCAAATATATCAGTGTTGTGCCCTGGGCTGTGTTGCTATCCTTTGCTCTCTGGTGGTCTGGATGGAGTTACTGTGGGTTACTAACCATGGTTATTGACTGGATTAAACTTACCATCAAAATTCTCTCTACTGTATAGCTCATAGGTGTTGCATAACCCTGGTTCCCTCTCATCATGTGGAACAGGAGCCCTAGTCTGAAGCCTTCTGCTGCCTATTAAGTCATGCTTGTCTGTGAGTGATCCCTGTCAAGGTGACTTGTAATAGCCTCGTTATCCTTTGTAGGTTCCACTCTCTGTGCCTCTGAGCAAGTTTCTCTCCAGCATGAACACAGCCAGGCTGATCCTGGAAGAAGCCTCAAGGTTGCTAAAACTCTTCTGGAGGGTCTCGGTCCCCACAGATGGCCAGTGTTCACTTCACTGTGAGCAGGTAGGTGATCCCACATGCTCAGAGGCTCAAATACCAGAGAGGCCTGCATCTCTGTTTATTCTATGGCCAGTTAAGAACTGGCCCACAGCTAATGTGTCCCACCTTGAGCATGGTACCCGGAGTTTGGGGGCCATACTGAGTTCTTACCTAATTCCCAGCATGCCATTATTGAGTTGTATTCTGTTCACACTATGTACAAAGTTCAGGGCCTGGGTTGTGGAACTGATTTGAACGCATACATGTTTGAGCTCTGGGTTTGTTCTTGACTTGCTGGGTTTCACATGTCAGCTTGTCTTTATGGACCAGCTTGCTCAAATTCCTAGCAATGCCTTGCACTCCAGGGCCTTCTGATCTATTGATGGCTTCCGCTGGATTTTTGTGAATAACTACATAACTATTTGAGAGTGAAAGGTCAGAAGCCTTGTCTTGGCTTTCAACAGTAGGATTCATGTGTATCCTGGCACAGTGTACAACACCCTGGCTAATCGCAGGAAAAGGATGTTAGAGTTCTGCTTGGTCGCCCAGTGGATATTTTCTATTTCATTGGACTGGATTGATAAATGTTTTCCAGAGGTGAGCACGAAGGCAGAAGGGAAGTTTACATTTCAAGTCACTACCTCATTTAGTTTTGGCAGCTCTCAGACCGTCACAGCCTGGCTGTGAGGTTGTTTGTATCGAAACTTCCCATGACACAAGTGTCCTGGGGAGCCAGGGGACACTACGCTCAAGGATGTTTATAATCATACATGTGACATGGCTGAAAGATGAGTCATAATTGGATCACTTGAGCTCTAACCTTACTGGCTTTTCTTTCTGAACCCACAGACTCTTTTCTATCGGAGGCTTACATGACACTGACCGTCTGCCTGCTATGTATGTCCTATGACTCTGCTGACTGCCTTTTACTCTCAGGTCAAGAAAGAGGGCCCCTTGGTCACTCAGCCATAGCATCATCTTCTGTTTCATCAAACCCTTACACACATTGTAATTATATATTTGTTTGCTTAATGCCTGTCTCCCTCTGTTTTCCTTCAGGATCTATGTCTGTTTTATTCATGTTTTTTAATGGATGAATGACTAGATGGATGAATGAATAATTTTTTCCACTCTCCAAAATCAATGCCTGCTCTAAATTATGTTAAAGGTAACATGTCTGAGCTAAACAGTTTACCCTTGGTGCATTTTTTTGCCCTTGGCAGACAGAAGAAGCTGTTAAGTAGACAGAATCCAGTTTGTCTACTTTGACAGAATACATACACCCCCCACCCCACACACATACACTCTTATAATAGCCCTGTTGATCCTCTTCTACCTGCAAATGAATGGGGGGGAGGCTGTCAATCTTTGTATCGATGCACCCTTCATGAAGGCGTCTTAGGTAATTGATTATGTTCACGTCAGCATCATAGGATTCAGAGCCGAGGAGGACCGCAGAGATGCACCATGTGCTTGCTGGTGTTCATGGACTGCTGTGTGGTAGGAAGTTGCTTCTGGGCACATTGCTTTTTTCTGCTTGGTCTTCATGTGGCGCCTTTTGCTTGGTGTGGATGAAGCAGATTTCTGAGTTTATAGCAGCATGTCTAGGTGCTTGACAACCTCCTCTTTTCTCTGTGTTGTCTATTTACCTTTATATTTAACTCAACTCCCCCCTCAGCCCCTAGCAATGATCTGGAAAGTGTGCATCAGGTTATCTGAGAAATGTATATGAAGGGTTACCAAATATAGACATATCCTTAAAACAGGAGACTCATAGGACTGTGAGGGGTTAGCTTGGAGGGTCAGAGGTAGATGATGATTTTTCTAATCAACACTGATTTGTAGATTTGACTTCGGAGCCATATAAAACTTCACATAATTATAAATAGAATTAATCAAAATGGGAGTGAGGGAGCAATGTCTAAAGATTCATAGCAATGGGAAGTCAGCCAGCCATACTGTGTATCGATGGGGACATGGCCATGGGAGCAGACATGCCAGTGATATACCACATTGGTTTGAGACTTCCCCAAAGCACAGAGTTTTCAATGGTTTTCTTTGGTTATGTTGTTCGCAGACACTAGTGTCAATAATATGGTATGTTCCTATTGTAAGATAAGTGTAAATTCTTTACATTTGTTTATTTATGTGTACACACATGCTTGTGTACTGGCATGCACATGGACGTCAAAGAACTGCCTGTAGAAGTCAGTTCACTCTTTCCACCACATGCGGCCTGGGACTTCACCTTATTAGCAGCTTTGGTAGCAGGTGCCTTCACCTGTGATGTAAGATAAACAGTGCAGAATTTCATTAGGAACTGAGAGTTTTACTGAAAGAAGGGTAAATATGAAATCAGAGAAATGAAAACCATATGATCCTAAATTTGAATTATAAGCATAAAAATGAACTGTGATGCGTTTTCTGTTTTACAAATTGACTGAATCGCTCCACATAAAATATTGTAGAAATAATTGCAGCATTCAGAGCATCAGAGATACCCTAAGACTGGTTCTGAGGGCCTCTTTTCAAGGGTTGGGCCAGGCCTCCTACAGGAAATGGCTTATTTCAGTTCTGGGCAGACACACAAGATGAGCTTAGAACATACAACATCCTAGTGAGGAAGAGGAAGGTAAATCTTGGACCTGCCCCATAGTATCCCCTGAAAGGTTTTGATAAGTACAGCTGCTAGGACCTCACTTTTGCTAGCCTGATGTGTACAACCAGGAGCATTGAAAACCACAGATTAAAAGAAAGTAGCTTGTAACCGTGTACTTCTTGTTTGGATGCTAAATTGAATAGATTATATTTAAAAAAAAAAAGAAGTCTGACTTTGGTTGTTTTTCAGGATTTGATAGACTTTTTTATAGACTAGACATTCCTAATACAGTTGCTTTAAAAGTCTGGTATTTGGGGTTTGTGTTTTCATGCTCAGTGGTGCTCAAGAGTTATCTTGTGCTAATGCTGTATAGGTTCAGAGAACTTTGTAAGTGATGTATACTGAACTATTTTATAGATGACATGACATTGGAGGGAGGCTAAACCAGTGTCAGGCCTTGAACTGACAGTTGTTAGTTCTGGGCAGGTTCTGGGATTCCTATCCAATTCTGTTGACTTGTATAGATATTTGAGATGCTCATCATGAAAAGGAAAAGAGTAACCTCCTCCAGAAGCCAGGTGAAGTGCTGATGGTGTGCATGTTCTCGAGGGTGGGGGTGGGAGGCTTCCACTCCTGTTCATTGATTCTAAGTGCCTACTTGGTGCCACATGTCCTGCTAACACTAAAATCTTACCCCTTGTTGTGGCCTCAGGGACTTAGGTAGTTTTCTTTTTTAATTCACAAATGGAGTATGTTTGGACAATTAGGTCAAGGTGTCATTATTCATTTTTTTAATTAACGTATTTTATATTTAATTGACACAATTACACATTTTATGTGTAATTTCATGCTGTGAGGTTCTAATACATGTGTACAACATGTAACAGTAAGATGAGGGTGATCAGCATGCCCACTATGTATTATTTCCTTGGGTTGACATCATTCAAAATCCTCCCTGTTAGCTGGAGTTGCACATTCTTACTCCCGTTTTCCAGAAGTAGGAGCCATGTAACTTCAGGAAGTTACATGACTTGCCTCAGAATTCTGCAGCCAGGAAGTGGCAGAGCTAGGCTCTAGAATTTTGCTGTCTTAGTATACTTTCCGTCATGAGATGAACGGGAAGATTTAAGTACAGTGAAACAACAGACATAAATATTTAAATTTACTTGTTTTAAGTGCTAGCTTGAAGATGTCCAGTTTTAGGTGAGTTCTGGTAAGCACTGGCCTGCAAACTGGAGGCTGGCACCTGCTCTTCAATAGCCACAGGTGCTCAGAGACAAGAAAAGAGCTCTTTGCTAGTTGGGGTCATTGCTGCCATCTGTCATGGCATGGCTTCCTGAGCTCCCAGTAAAGAGGGAGTGTTAGTTGAAGTGTTAAATCAGCGTTATAGCTTTAAAGAATATATGAATGGGGCTAGGGAGCTGGCTCAGATGGAAAAACCTGTAGAAGCATGAGGACCTGAGCACCCGTGTCAAATCTGGGCCTGAAGGGTGTGCACATCTCTGAGCCCAGCATTAAGAGAGGGAGTAGTGGCAAAATTCAGTGACTACCTAGCTAATTCAGTGATTTCAGAGTCAGTGAGAAACCCTGTGTCAAAACTAAGATGGATCGCAATGAAGAAAATCACCCAATGCTATTCTCTGGCCTTGTGTGTGTGTTCACACAGGTACGAGCACATGTGCACATATACACATGAATATGTATAATACACATAGATTTGTAGTACGTACACACACACACACACACACACACACACACACACAAATTATCGTTTCAGACAGCCTGAAATCATATCTCTTGGAAATAACTAACATCATGGCTTTTGCCATATCAATACATCTGTGTTCAGTTTTATGAACAGTTGTTGGTTTTGGTTTCTTTATCACTAATTATAATCATCTATCAATAAAAGCCCTGAAACATTGTAGCTGCAGAATTATTCCTTCCTATTTAAGCCCTATGCTGACCTGACTGTAGAAAGAGCAAAGGGGTAAACCAAGCAATCTTGGAAAGCAATCTTGCTCCAGCAAGACTGCCTTCTTGTCTTCCACCATACCCTTTGAATCTCACTTTACGACAGTATGAAAGATGAGCCAGATGCTAGTCCAGTGTCACAGATGCAGAACTGTAGGGAGACTTTGACCTAGGATTGTGGCCTGTGAAATCCTGACTAGAAGATAAGTATTCATGGGCTCCTGGCCTGTATTAGAGAATCAAAGCAAATCTAATGATGAAATTAGGATCTGTTTTTGAGAATCACTGAAGTCTTTGTACCTGACATGATTGGTTAACCTGAAAGGAAGTTAAGGTGAGGAATAAAAAAAGATACATACCTTAAACCTTTTAGTTTAACTTAAAACAGATAAATGTGCATTCATTTGTCATTCCTTTGATATAGGGCCAGGCCTTTTCTTTGAATATGGGTCTTCTGATTGGAGTTCCACATCTTCTTTCTTTCACAAACCATATCCATAATGTATTTCTGTCACTACCAATTTCTGTTTCTTCAAGATGAAGAGGAAACTTAAGGCACTTGCAGAGCAATCCGAATATAGAATTCTTATAGACTGTTCCTCCTACGTCTTTTATAGTTGTCTCGCCCACACCTAATTTGCTAGCAAAGTGTTTTTCAGTGAGTTGCCTTTATCTGGTCTCCCATAAAGCATATTTTAGTTTCCATACGGCCAGCTTTCCGTCCATATATGTGGCTCACAGGTCAACATAATATGTAATTAGAATCTGATGTTCTGTTGAAAGCACAAATACCACAAACATGTTTGGAACAAACTAGAAAAGACTCTACAGGGACTGCCAACGTACTGTGTCCCTTCTTGGTAGCAAAGGTGTAGTGCAGCCAAGAGAAAAGGAGTGTTCTTAGTCCTAGAGTCAGTTAAGGGAGTCTCCACTGCGACACTCACAGGATGGTGGATGTGGCATGCACACTCCACTCTGGAAAAAAAAGAAACAAAATTGGTCTGTGCTTGATGAGTATTGTTGTGTTAAGATTAAAACATTAAAAAATTTAAATCAGTATTATAACTTATGTTAACAAAAAAGAAACTACAAAAATTTAAAACTCACCATTGATGTTTGGTTACCACATCAATATATGTTTATAGCTGTAGGGATCTGTTTCCTTTTATGAAATAGAAATGCCTCACATGCAGCATTCAGTCTATTGATTTCTTTCTTTCACTAATTTTAATCATCTTTTGAAATCAATAAATAGATCTCTACAGCATCTGTTTTGATGGCTACACAATTCTTTTTTTTTTCAATGTAAGTACCACAATTTTTTTTATTCAGATTACTATGAACCAACTCAGTTTATTGTTCTTGCCTCTGGCAGTGCCAAGGTGAGTGCCCATGGAGAAAGACATAATCCTGTGCTGATGTGATTGTCCCTGGGCATAGATGCTGTGGCACAGAATGGACAGGTGGAGAGATAGAATGCATTTACCATTCAGTCGATCTTGTACCCTCACTGGGCCACAACCATTCCAAGGGCCATCACAGTCCTGACTTTCCTCCTCTCCCTTGATTCTCTCCAGTTCTGCTAATGTATTGTGCACAAAGGGCTTCTGGCTTATTCAGATATTTTGCTAGTGAATTTGAGCATCTTTTGATGTTATTTTTAGTTCCTCCGATGTAATCTAATGTTTTATGTTATTTTATTTTTCTCATTATTTTTTCTTTAGATTGGAGAACTGAAGGCAGAGATCACCAAACTACACAGAAAGTTGTTTGAACAAGAAAAGAAGCTGCAGAACACAGCAAAACTTCTGCAGCAGAAAAAGCACCAGGAGAAAGTCATTTGGGACCAGTGTGAGTGAGAGGTGGGGGCTGCCACACTGACCGCTGCCTACCTCTGTGGTCAGGTCAGGGCTGACAGTGCAGTCATGGCCTGCACCCTTTGGGGCCCAGGCTTCTGAGATCATGCCTCCTTCTTGGGGTTTATTTTCCTGCCTCACCCTTTTTGAACTGCACAGTCAGTTCTGCCAGGACTGTCCTCTCATGGGTAACAGATGGTGCATTATAGGAGTGTGGTGAGTGTCCTAGGGGAAGGGCCCCTAACTGATTCTGAAAGGAGTAGACATTGTGATCCGGAACACGGAATGGCAGTCTAGGACAGGACCTGCAATGACAGAGGTGACGGTAGGTTTGGTTTATGTGTGAGAACCCAGAATTATCTTGCTGGTGAAATAAAAGTGGACTGTGCAAGGCTGAGGCACGGGGGACCAGAGACCAGGGCCTCTTGGGAAAGACCTCCGGAGGAGATGAACGGGGCTCCTTCCTGCAGAGGACCAAGCTGGCATGTTTCACATGAAAGTCTACATGGTGTTCCTACCATGGGCTTCAGGGGAGAAGGAAGACAGCTTAAGGTCTGTGCTGACTCTTAACTCAGCCACATCAGGGCCTCGTATTCAAACCCGCAACACTCCTCACCCATGTGTGGAGACAAGCAACTTCCACCAGGCTCTCCAGCAGCTCAACGCTGGCCTTGCCTGTACTCTCAGCTTATCAGATTGCCTGTCTTAGGATTGTCACCAATTGTACCTTCCTCTGTCCACTATTGCAGCCGGTGGCTTCTCTCTCAGCAGTATTTCTTAGAAGCATGGGGCATAGAGGATTGCAAAGTAGGTGGTCTCATTAGCTGCCCTCTAGGAATCTTCTGGAAAAGACTATGAGGTTACTGAGGGTTTGAACTGCAAATGAATAAAATTCAGTTATGGGCAGACATTGGGCTCCTGTTCTCTGTCCTTTTCATAGGCTCTGGGGACAGGGGACAGGTAGTTTATTTTGTAAAGGACCCTGAACTCAGTGAGGGGTAAGGGGGCATAAACTTCAGGGTTATCAACTTGACGGCCTGCCAGAGGCAGCCTGAAAGTAGTGTGAGGCTTTGGTCCAAGATTAAATCTGATTGTCACTGAGGCATGTCAATCAGATAGCAGAGGAACAGGATTCCCAGGTGTCTTGTAAACATGCTGAAAACAGGTCAAGGCTTTCACTTGAGCAAGAGTGCACATTAGTTTTCTGGTCATGTGATACAGTCCCTGGAAGGAAGGTTAAGCTTGTTTTGGCTCACAGTTTAGAGGGTTAACCATAGTGGGGACATGCTGGTAGGATTAGTTCCTGTGTGGGGGAATAATAGCATGAGGTAACTAGTCACATCGTGTGACAGACAAAATGCAGACAAGATTAGAGGGACCACGTTATCATCCTCAAAGCCTATTCCCCATGACCTAGTCACATTAGCCAGGCCTCACTTTACAACATCTCCAAATAGTCCCACCAATTGGGAATTGAGTGTTCAAACACAGGAGTACATTTTATGTACAAAACAGGGAGCATTTCATGTCCAACCATAACAGGGAAAGTGGGACAAAGAGCCTTGAACTGGGCTCGAGGAGCAGCAGGATTTGCTATGGTTCATTTGTGCATCTGCTGTCACAAGACAGAGCATGAAGGCTTGGGAGATGAATGACAGTTCCTCAAACACACAGGGCTGTGAAGGAAGGTTGAATTTGAAAGATAGGTGATTGCCCAACAGACTGGATATTGTTAGATCGGCTGACAGACTTAATGTCACCTATGGAAAAGAGAAGCCCTCCAAGGTGTGGGTGACAGGGGCAGTTATCGGCATGCTCAGGTGCTAGACTCCTGAGGGCAATAGGACTTTGGCACAGGTTCCCTCCTGAACCTCCTGCTGCTGATTCTGGTTTGGGATGAGGAACCTCAGGAGTCAGCAGAATTCAGCTCAGGTGGTGACCCTACTGTGACAAATCAGAAAGCTAGAACCATGCCATGTTGAATCTTGGGTCAGTATTAGGGATGTGCCCAGGTCTCAGCTATACCCTTTTGTGTGACATGTATTTCATGGCTCTGATTATGAGCTTTAGGCTCCTCCTCTCTAAACAGAGACAGCAGTTTTAAGCAAAGCTGGCCATGGTGGCCTGGATAATAGTTACAATTGCATCAGTAAAATTTGGAGAATGGGACCACCAATGTAGGGGATAAAACAGGTACCCCACAGATGTTGGCTGTTCCCCCTTTTCAGGCATTTTTGCATAGTGCTGCTCATGGAAATGGTGTCACCATCAATACATGATAAACCTGGTTTGGAGCTGGCCTGAGCAAGGACAGGGTGGGGATCTTGCCCCAGGTTCGTTTGCATGTGTCTGGCCTGTGACTCCTCTGTACCAGGTCTTCCTTCTTGTCCCAATGAGCTGAGTCCCTGGATATCCCTAAGCCCTCCAACCTGCCAACTCTGTTCCTAGTTTTGAAGTGACACAGTGACATTAATATGGTATTCCCTACCCCTCCTTCTTCATGTGGCAACAGGGATGAAAAAGATCCAGGGACCACCCCTCAGTATTTGGACTGATATTACCTCCTCTCAGAATCTGCAGGAGAGAGCTGGGAAAGGGTGAGACATGGGAACCTGGGTCCCTACCACTCATAGCCTGGCACTTTCCACTTCACTTCTGTGCCTCTGGTCCTCCTTTGCCAAGTAAGGGGAGTAATCCTGTCTCACAGGATTGAGGTCTTCAATGAGTATTTCCATGTCCTATGGCCAGGTGAGCTCTCCAGTAGGCATTTTCCTCTCCGGTCTTTGGTGGGGTGGGAGATGCCTGGACTGAGTTCTGTGGCCCATGCATGTGCCTTGTCTCTTCACTGAGGTCAGTCTGATTTGGATGTATTCTTTACCACTCTGAACCTCATCTTCTTACGACAGCAGGAATTTCTGAGTGTGGTAACATGGATGGTGTACCTATTCAAATGTCAGATTTCAAAACATGGGCCAGGGAATCCTTACAGTTTATGATAAGCTTGACTCACTGGGTGCATTGTCGGAGACCAGCTTTGACAGAAATGCCACTTACCAGGGTAGGGGCATGGGGATCAGAAAATTTAGTAATGAATACAAAGACATGAGTAAAAATAATAAAACAGAAACATAGGATAGTATTGGGAGAAAGTTCCAATGAATACTGAAATCGCCTGTGTTTAATTTCCATCCACTTTTTATATCCCAATACAAAAGGGGGGGAAAGGCAACAAAAGGCTCTTTAACATGATACAAAGGACAACTTGAACAGTTAATTCCTTTAACACTTTGAGACATCAAGTCATTGGCATTCTGTTGTTTAGGCAGTGAACCCACCCTAGACCAAGTATCCATTTCCCAGGTTAAACCTCCAATTACAGAAGAAGGAGCAGAAGTATGCTTCCATATCTTGACCATCTGTCAGAGGGGAGTGGATCTACCTGTATGTGCTATCTTACTGTCAAAGAACCAAGTAACCTCATCCTGGGTCAGGATGCGTAGCCCTGGTTGTTGTCAACAATTATTGTACAACTTTAAACTCTCCAACCTTCAGACAATGTGGAAATAGGCTCACATTTTTGGGCCTCCGTCGTACACCCAATGGTCTTTCAAGATTATTTTTAACCTCCATGCCATGACAAGCTTTTCTGGGTCATAGGTCCCTTGATGGATGAATCTTGAGAAAGTGATGCTCTATGCCTGGAAAGATTCACAATTCCTATCCACACCAGAGTTGTATGCTTGGTCCCGTATATTGGGCTTCCTAGGGCACACCATGGACCCTGCAGCCAGGGGTAAGGTGGAGACAGAGAGGCAAGGAACACCAGTGAAATTCTTTTTACTCAGATAAAAGTGAAGTTCACTATGTCTGTTGACCTCTATGCCTCCTGATGGAATTTTTTGTGAAACAAGAAAGACATTTCCTCCAGGCAGGTATTCTAATAAGTGGACAGTGGGCCATATGCTGGGGTGAGCTACAGGTGGCCATATGCTGGGGTGAGCTGCAGTGGGTCATATGAGCTGCAGTGAGCCATATGCTGGGGTGAGCTGCAGGTGGCCTCAGCAACAATGAGTCAAGGGGGCTGGAATTCTGAGGAGCAGGGTACTCCCTGACCCTCACCTGGTCTTAGTTAGGATGGATTCTTATTTTATTCCTTTTTCTCAAGCTAACCTTAAACTCATGACAGTCCTCTTGCCTCTCAGCATCCCAAATTCTGCCTCTAGATTCCTGATCAGGCTCAGAAATCTGGAGTTTCCCTCGCCGCTTTAGTCTTTGCTAGACAAGGGGCTGTGGAAGAAAGCACCTTTGTGTGTGGTTGCTCCAAGTAGTGGGCACTCCTGTCTCAAATTCTGACACAGCTCAAGTGTCACTACGCAGGGGCCCTGAACTCCCCCATTAGCCCACCCCTGGTTAGACAGAGCAGGTTGCCCTGGGGAGCCGTTCTGAGCTATTCCACCAGCTGAAGGGCAGGAGAAAAAAAAAATGCCCTGAGTTCTTCCAGGATAGCAGAGGCATGCTTGAAGAAAGGCTGTCATTAGCAGGTGATCCAGGTGCCCATGCAGAACCAGGCATTGCCTCTAAAAAGTAGCATATATACTACTGTGAGGTCCCTGTGAGGACTTGAAGTCTTTGTTGTCCTGGTCCACCCTTCCCGTGCATTTATTTGGCCCTGGGAGTTGAAAAGGAACAAGTGAGGCCTTCATACTTCTCTCTGGTCTCGATTGTTCAGGGCTTTTGTGTAGGTTAGAGTTCTATGACAAAAACCTGAGAGAAGCAATATGAGAGGAAAAGGATTTCTTTTGGCTCGTGGTTTGATGGGATATGGGGTCCATCCTGGTGGGGGAAGGCATACAGAGGTAGAATCAGGGGTGGTGTAAGCTTACAATTCCTTTATGTCTTGGTGGATCAGAAAATCTAGAGTGCTGGCCAGAAACAAAAGTACCTTTCAAGTGATGGCACCAGCAGCCCACTTCTGTTAGGCCACTGTCTTAAAAGTTTCCTAAGCCTCTGTGATCATCTTTAATCGTGAATGTGACATACCCTAAAATTACCTGTGAAGAGAGTCTCAAGGGGGATTGTCTATATTGGTTTGGCCTGTGGGCATGTCTGGAGGGGACTTTCTTACTAAAGTTAATTGATGTAGGAAGACTCAGCAGTTCCCTGGGCAGGGGATTCTGAACTGGTAGGAGTAGAGAAATTGAAGTGAACACAAGCAAGCCAGAAGCATGCATTCTTCTCTGCCCTTGACGGTGAATGTGACCAGCTGTCTCAAGCTCCTGCTGCCTTGACGTCTACGGTGACAAACTGTAGCCTAGAATTGTGAGCTAATGTAAACTCTTCTCGGTGTTGCTTTTTGCCAGAATGTTCTATCACAGAAACATAAATGGCACTGGGACACTCTCCAAAACTGCACCACCAGAGGGTCATGTGTTCAGACGTGAGCCTGTTGAAGACCCTTCAGACATCATCCAGTTGTCTGGGTCCAGGCTTCCCCGTCACTGCCTTTGTTCTTTATTCTACTCTTCTGAGCTCTGTGGCTCTAATTGTTCCTTTCTTTGCTTTTTTCTCAGTGGTCATCACCCACCAAGTCCTTCAGAAGGCCAGACGAAACCTCGAGGTAGTGAACCCTGAGTTGTTTGCACTGAAAGTTTTAGGTAACTAGAAGCTGGGGATGTCTAAATTGTCCTCGTTTGAAGAATAAAGTCAAAGGTGTGACCAAGGGTTATGGCTTCCACAAGCAGCTGTAGTTTCTGCCCAGAGAGCACGAAACATTCCATTCTCTCACACCTGTCCTCAGTGGACACTCTTGATTCCTTTTCCAATGCTGTTTTACTAAGGAGAGTACAGCAAACAGCAGCCCACGCAGAGGCATGTGTGCAGCAGCCTCCTGGAATGAATGAATGAATGAATGAATGAATGAATGAGTGAATGCAGTATTTTACTTCAGACACTCCATGACCTAATATTCTCTCTCTTTCTCTTTTCCCAGCAAAGGACTAGGACTGCCCATTCAGGAACATCCAGTCCCAGCAGACCGGGCTCGTGAAATAATAAATACAATAATAGTAAAAATAATAAAATAATAAAAAAAATAAAGCTTGTGGTTCTGAGATTTCTTGCCTCTGCCCTCACTGTAGCTCCTGATGGTGAAGGAAGCAAAGGCTGCTGGCCAGAGGAAGTGTGTGGTTGTGCAGTGATTTCTGTCTGAAAGTTGGCTTGAGGTTCTTATCTCGAAGGTTTCATTGCTCTGCAGTCAGGCGCCATAAAGGCCATGATCTGGAGCTTCCCACACATCTGATGGGCTCCACATCCACCCCAGATCTGAGAACCAATTCCCAATAGCACTGTCTCTTTAAATGATCCATCCGGGTGGAGCCTCTGAGCCAAGGACCTGAACTCTTACACCAATGTTTTAGGAGCCAGACGCAGGGCCTGCAGATCTCACTGTTAAGTCAGGAGGGAGCGTAATCCCAGTCCCCTGGCATCTGGCCTAGGACTAGCATTGGTCTGGACTCCAAATCCCAGCATGCCAGGTCCTGACCCCTCCCCATGGGAAGGTCAGGACCACTCCCACAGGGTATTTAAGTGGGTTATCAAAGGAGAAACGTGTGGTTCCCGGTTTGCCTGTGCTCCCCGCTTTCCTGTCTCTCCGCCATGCTCTTGGCCAACCGAGAGTGCTGTATTTAATAAAACATGGGCATTTAATTTGATTTAATCTGACCTAATTGGATTTTTTTGCACCGGTGGAGCGGCTCGTCTTAGGATTTTTCACATACTCTTGTTTTCTTTCCTTTTTTCTTTTTTTGTTTTGTTTTTCAAAACAGGATTTCTCTGTGTAGCTTTGGAGCCTATTCTGGTACTCACTCTGTAGCCCAGGCTGGCCTCAAACTTGGAGATCCCCCTGCCTTTGCCTCCTGAGTGTTAGGATTAAAGGCTTGTGCCACCACTGCCCAGCTTTCATATACATCTAAACCCACTCCAGAATCCAGAGGAAAATAAGTCCAATGTGGGCTTGCCTTGGCTGTGCCTCCTCAGGCAGGTCCTTAGCTCCTAACACCCTGCCCTAGAGCCATCTTCTAGGCTGGAGTTGTTTCCGATTTAGGAAACAGAATGAGGCCTGGAGCTGGGACTTGGCTTTTGCACTGCCCTGTGACGCTAGTGTCTTCAGCTGTTCATGTTGCTGTCTCGTACACTTGGTGCAGCCCTGTCACTGACTTTCATGCTAAATGGTTCTTAGCTTTGTTCTGAGCTGCATAGATCCCTGAGCATTAAACAAAGCCTGGCTTAGCTCTGGTTGCAGCTGAATTTTCTTTCAAGTGGAGTCCATCATGCTGCATGTTGCTTACTTTCCTTCCTCCATCCTTCCTCCTTGCCTGCTACCTCATCTCTTCTGCTCTGACCTCTGGGAGGTCTTTTTTCTACTCTGGTAGGCTCCTTTCTAGTCTTTCACTCCTTTCTCTTGAAGAATCTTCTCCCTCCTTTCTCTAAAGTAGCAAGGTGCAGAAACAAACCAGGCACTTCCCTCCTTGCCCATGTTGGCAGCTTCCTACTACCCTCTGGTTCCAGGCCAGGCTGCTGGCAGGGATCACACAGCCCCAGGTCTGGCTGCTGCCACTCTCTCCTCTTGCCTCCTTGTTCCTGGCAGGTTCCAGGCCAGCTTACTGTCTCAGCCTAAGATGCCCCTGCTGTCTTCCAAGCCTCAGCCAGACCACAGCCTCTCTGAAAGCCTCTCTCTGCATTTTCTTTTCCCAGCCAGCTTTGCCTGGGCCTTGGGAAATCTTTTCTGATGCTGGAATCCTGAGACTCGATTCTAGGCACTGTCTTCCTCTCTGCCCTCTTCGCAGTCTCTGCTGGGATACTTTTCGTTTTTACTACTCCTCCCTGAGCTCTTGGAGAGCACCTTGTGTCCCCACTGAATGCCAGGCTTTCTCTCTAGCATGCTTTCTAAAGCGCTCTCTTTCTCCCTCCATCCCCCCCCCACACACACACACACGGAGGGGGCAGCGTTGCTGCCTGTGCTACTTCCATCTAGACTCCAAACTGGCTTCCCCTGCTGCCCTGCCGAGGGCCTCCAGTGCTCAGCTAGAGAGCTGAGGCCCAGGTACAGCTCTCTGGCTCCATCTGCTCAGAGGGCCAGCCTCTTCCTGCATGGGCTCCTGTCATCTGTGCTCTCTTCTGTACAGCTGCATCTTTTACTGATATGCTAGTGTGTGAAAAGCAGATGGAGGCATTGCTTCATGTCGGGTTCCTTGCCCCTTTTCCTTAGAAGCTTGTCTGCTGGGTAGTGCAGTAGACAGGCTTCTGGTCCCCAGCTTCATGCTTCAGTCCTTAATTTGCACAGCTGTTTAGTAGGAGTTTCTTTCCACCCAGTCCTGGTGTCTTAAGCTGTAAAAACTGAAGTTAGCTGAATGATAAGACTGCTGTCCTAAATCGGCATCTCTTCTTGGGTGTCTCAGTGCTGACCTTGGGCCAGTTTCTGCAGTGCTGTCTTGAGTGCCTTTGTCAGATGTACACAAGTGCGTGTGTGGCCAGTGCTTTAGTACAGGCTGGTGGGGAACACCAGGCCAGGCCGGCTGACAGACCTGGGTTCAGGTGTGTCTGTGGTGAGCAGTATTACCCTGCCTGGCATATGCCTAGCACATTGCCCATGGGAGCCGAGCTTGGTCATTGGCAACTTGGAGTTTGGAACCCCTGGCCACTAAACTGAGGCACCTGGGAGCAGACGCTGCAGGGCAGAATGTCTGAAAGCCCAGAGGTGCCTCACTTCAGGTCTTCCACCGACTTTCGGCAGCACAGTCGTCCAGAATAACTGATATTATTCTCTAGCCTAAAGTAGTCGCAGACTTGGGCTAGGAGAAGCCCTCCCTTGTCCAGGAGGCGGGGAGCATGCTGGTTTGTTTTGGCTGGATGAGGGCCAAGAACAAACTGCAAATAAAGACAGTTTGGACCTTGGAAAATGTTCCATTGTCTCTGGTGAGTTAATTTTACCAGCAGCTGAATTCAGGAGGCTCTGAAGCAGTAATCAAAAAAATGCATCAATTTCCCATTGGTGAACTTAATCACCACATGTGCCTGAGCAACTGCACCTGTGGGACCCAGCTGCAGAGGCCAACTATCTAGAGAGAACAGAGGGACAGGCTGGGCCTCCTGCCCTCTCTGTCTCGGGAGTGGCCTTCAGTCTCTGCCCCACCATGAAGCCCAAAGTGCAGTTGCTCAGTCAGTCACCTCCATTGTCTGCTCTCTGAATGATCCTGCCTTCTGGATCTTTCTTTCAAGAATGCTGTCTGTTGGAAGACTTTGTCTTATGAGCCTTTTTTCCCCACACTTTCTGGTACAATGTCCTGGGAGGCCAGGGCAGGGGCTCAGAGACCAACAACTGAATTCCTTGAAATAGCAGCCCTAAGAACTGCTTGTAAATGACCCATGAATGAAGAGTGATCTTGTTAATAAGGTCTTGGTATTGTAGAGGCCAAGAAGCCTGCCTTTGGGAACCTGGCCCTGCCAGATTACCTCTTCAATCTTGGCCGTATTTTAAGCCTAACTGAAAATTTCAATTATCACAATGAGTTATCCTGTCCCTTGAAATGCAAAGGCTCTGCCCCAGCAGCAAGGCAACCTACCTCACCACAGACAGCTCCTCCCAACCTGTACTGTCAGGTGCCAGGTAGGTGCCTGTTTAGAGACCCAGAGAGCCAGTATCTTGCTGTAGGCTTCAGGGCTCTTAGAGCAAGATTTATTTTTCTCTTCCGCAGGTCAGGGCTCTTAGAGCAAGATTTATTTTTCTCTTCCGCAGGTGTAATGGGCACTGTGAAGCCAGACTGGCCAGACCGTGGAGTAGCTCCACTGTCACAGTTCATTCTTCCATTTAGTAGCTTAAGCTAGAGGCCCTCATGTCTTTGAGTCCTTTACTCTCCAGAAGCTATATGTCAATAGGTCCACTCGATTCCCCAAAGCCATCACTCCTTTCAAGTGATCATCTGCTTTCACCAAGACCACGTTGTGCAGTGGCTTTGCCCTTTAGCTCCCCACATCCACACTGATACTGTCCAACTGTCACCAAACACTACAAGTTTCTACACAAAACTGGATGTGTCAACCTCTGGTCAACCCCAGTAGGACCTTCTATCATACCTCGAGCATGACATGCAGGCCCCAGGGCTCCTGTGTTCTATCCTCATAGAGCTTTTTTCTTTCCTGCCACCACCAGACCTTGGCACATGTTGCTCATGCCTAACATGCTCTCACCCTGGCTTCCCTAGCTGGTTGACTCTTCTTGAGATCAGGAGCCCAGTCTTCATTCTGTCTAGCTTCTGTGTTTACAGACTTCCCTGTTGATTATCCCTCTTTTGTATCTGGCTGCTGTTTAGACTCTTGACAGCAACAATGGTGGGGCCTGGGTGTCAACAGGAGGCAGACGACTTCATTGGCAAATAGGGAAGAAGTCTGGATAAGGTGGGTGTGGGCACAGGATAGCTGGAAGCTACTGAGAGGGCCATACTGGAGTGTCCTCACAGGAGCCAAGGTAGGGGTAAGGCAGGGCACTCCAAGCCTCCTATCTAGAAACAGATGGTAGCCAAGTACCTTCCCAAAAGGGCTGTTTTTACTCCCAGATCCTTAATAGACTGCCATTGGGGAATGATCCAAATGTCCCTGGCCTCAACCTTTGAGAGCATGTTCTCCTTTCCTGCCCATATATCATCACTCCTTGGGTGTTTTCTGTCTTCATGATGCACTCTGGGAAAGCCATCCTTGCATGTTCCTCTTCTTAGAATGAATGCAGAATTCACAAAATAATCCCATACTAGTTCAGAATTATGAATAATAAAGGGTTATTTATTTAGGGAATACTTACAGATCACTGTCCTAGTCAACAGTCCTCTGCATGAACAGGGAACAGGAACAGAGTCTAGCAGCCGGAAGCAAGAGTCAGAAGCAAGAGAGTGAGCACATGCTTTACAGATGCATTTACAGTATAAGAGACCATGCCCAAGTGGGCTGGTATCTTAAAGACTATTGGCTGAAGGAGTAGAATGTGCTCCCACAGCACCTCCCCCTTTAGTTTAAATAAGAGTTCCAAACCCAAAACAAAACTATATACACTAGGAATAGATATCAAGTATAATTAGAATTACAACCAGCATAAACAATATTAAGCAAGGAACATATGCTAAATGTTTTAATAAATATTCTGTCCTAAAGAGTCTAAGTCTTATATAGGAAATGGCTTGGCTAGATCATAAGAGGACAGTAACTATGACTATTTAATCTTCAACACCATCAAAGACCTGAGAAGGGAGATAATATTACTTGAGCAGGCAGGAAGTACAATCAAGCTGCTTCCAAAGCGAGCAATATATGATGGAGACAATTAGCTACCTGAGCAATCATCCAAAGTCTCATTTGCAACATCGAAGCAACCAACTTTAGCTAAGGCCTAGTGTAACTGACAGACCATTTTCAGAGGCAGGAGACTTTTCAGAACCATCTTATCCTGTCTTGGAAAGATTTGACAATCTTTTTCCTTGTGTCCTGCTTATCCATTTTCTGATACCATGTACTTTGTTCAGCTCTCACTTCTGACTGCTAGACTATTCCTGTTCCCCATTCGTGCAGAGGACTGTTGTCTAAAACAGTGACCTGTAAGTTTTCCCTAAATAAATAACCCTTTATTATTCATAATTCTGAACTAATGTGGGATTATTCTGTGACTTCCACCTTCATCTGGAGCCCAACCATTTGGTTTTAGAGCCCCCAGCTCTGACTGCCTCGTGTATCCTCAGAGCATACCCAACTCAACAGGAGTCCTCCCTCAGCCACCTCAGCCACAGCCTGTGCACAGAGCCAGCAGTTCATTTGGATATAGAATTCTCACGCAAAGACCTTTCTTGCTACAGTTTGATCGTGGTTCTTTATATTTTCTCAATACATGCCTCTGAGTGGCTTCAAGTACCATCTGTGTACTGTGATTACCATTAATGAATAAACTGCTTTAGACCTATAGCAAGGCAGAACTTAAGTAGGCAGGGAAAGCTAGGCTGAATGCTGAGAGAAAGAAGGGTGGAGTCAGAGAGATGCCATGGAGCCACAGGCAGAGTCAGACATGTCAAAACTTTAGCAGGTAAGCCACAACCACGTGGCAATATACAGATCAATAGAAATGGGTTAAATATAAGATTTAGCCAATAAGAAGCTACAGCTAATGAGCTAAGCAGTGATTTAATTAATATAGTTTCTGTGTGATTATTTTGGGTCTAAGCTAGCTGGTTGGCTGAGAACCAACAAGCAGCCTCCCACTACATTACAAATCTAGGTCCCGCTTTTACCTTCGACCTCTACTCTTTCCTCCCTTTTCCATTTCTGCCCATCCTTACAGCCACTGACCTGCAGATGGGTTGGGCACCTCTGGTATAGGAGAAGGCAACATTCTTCCTCTGAGTCTTTCTACCTTTAGCTCCTTACCTGGTTTCTGTAGAATCAGGGTGAACTGCACTGCAAGACAATGAATCTCTCATAACCATTCTTTGATAGTTGGCTCTCCAGTGTGACATGGCTTCCTACATCTCTCATCCATCTGAACCCTCTTTGGTGGTGTCCCTGGCCCCTTCCATATGGTACCAGTCTCACCACTCTCTTCACAGACCCTGAAATAACCTGCAACTCTTGGCCATGTATACCTTACTTCTAGTCTAAAAATGCTCATCTTGCAAATCTTTAGCCCAACACCACAAACACCAAAAGCCTCACCCAGGCATCACCTCTAGGCATCTGTTCTTTAAATCACAATTTTCCCCTGTATAAGAAACACAATCCTATTTTTCTACCCCTAGTAACTGTATCAGTGTTAGATTTCAACTACAAGCAGCTAAACTAATTGAGACCAAAGAAGGGATCTAAACTCCATTGATAATTTGACTATATTAGTAAAGACATAGAATTGAGATAAGTAAATTGTCTTGTTCTGCTATGACCTATCAGTATTCTAGGATCCTGATGATTATTTCCCAAGCTTTGCTTTTAAGAGGATTCTGGGAAAAGTTGATTCTGTATCAGTTTACTGAATTTGCTTTTTTATCTATTGAACATATATGCCAGGAACTACATCTTACATTGTCATATTTAATCCTATTGAGTAGTAGTTTTGACTTTATTTTTATGTATATAAGCATTTGACCTTATGAAATCTATATGCATCATGGGTATGCTGTGCCTGTAGAGACCAAAAGAAGGCATCAGAATCCGTGAGACTGGAGTTACAGGTGGTTGTGAGCCACCATGTGGATGCTCTTAACCCCTAATCAATCTTTCCAGCCCTGATATTATGTCCTTTCAATAGAGGAAGAGGAATTCACAACAATTTTGGTATTGTATAATAATTAAACAGTCTTTGTGGCAGGCAGCATGATGGCCCCTTAAGATGCCCACACCTGCCATGTTTCTCTTGAACTGTAAACATGGTTTTTTATTTGCAAATGAGCATGTGTAGAGGTGATTCAGACTCCATAATCTGACTTGGAGAGTTTCTGTTTACCCAGGTGGGCCCAGCCTGATCAGAGTCTACAGAAATGGGTCAGAGAGAGCTGTGACATCTAGAAGAGGAAAAAGAAGTATGGTCAGGGTGAAGGGCAATGCCAGGAGTCAGGAATGCAGATGACCTTGAGAAGCTGAAGGCATGGCTACAAAATGCCAGAGAAGTTTATGGGAGAACTGTATTGGGTCTGTGGTTTTCAGGTGGTGCAGTTCATCAGGAGGAGGAGAAGCTGCCTATAATGGCAAGAGTTTGTGGTAGCAACTTGTTCACATGGTTGACTTGCAAACCAGAAGCAGAAGCAACTAGAACCTTCAAAGCCAGCCTCTAGTGATCCACCTCTAACTACACCCACACGGCAGAGTCTCCAGAGCCTCTTGAAATATCCACACCAGCTGAAGACCAGGCATTGAAACACTTGAGCCTGCACAGCACGCTGCATGTTAAAACCGTGACGATAACACTACATTCCAGGGAAACAAACCTTACCTTGTGCTCAGTGAAACCTGTTCCAGTTGCCTCCCTATGATACATTAGGACAAAAAGGTCATGCTATCTAACATGTCTATGTTCGTGATGATCTCTGATGACAGCAGTGGAAAACTAACATGCCTCACATAGTGAACATGGATGAGCAAATGACTTCACAGGTAATGTGTCATGTTCTTGTAACAGTACAGGATATGTACTGACGTGAGTACCTGACTTGGGAACTCATGAGCTGCCATTCCTGAAGGAGCACCACAAAAGCTGTGGACATCAGAGAGGAGACTATTGGCTGGATGGGCAGGTACTGGCAATGGGCCTTCTACGAAAAGACCCTGGAGATGATAGCCAGAAGCCATGTGCTCAGGCTGGGAGACTATGGTTCTCTCTACCCACTCAGGCCTCTGCCACCACCCTGCCCTTAGGCAAGTTGTTATATATGGTTACACTACTCCATTACTTTAGAATGTGTCTGTGTAATGTGCTGAAGGAATTATTGAAATGTGTAATTACAGTGTGCCTTGTAATATAAAACAAGTCTATTATATTCATTTGATGGAACCATGTGCCATAATGTCTATTCTAATATAAGTGATCCTGCCATTAGAGTGTTATATTGTGTGTGATGGTAATTGTCCCTCCACAGACCTCAACTTCTCACCTTACCCGGTTGGTTGTCATCCTTCCTCAAAACATTTCTTCTGCCACAAGACGGGGGATACATGGGCTTCCCAGGTACAAAAGTATTTGGGAGCACTTTATCTAGTCCCTCATTAGACAGACATGTAGGTACGTGAAGCCCAGAAGAGTATGCTTGTCTGGCCAAGGCCCAGAACTGGTCAAAGGCTCCCATCTCTTAAGTTCTAGCCAATGTTCAGTTCAGTGTTTTATGGGTGGTTCTGGGATTTGGAACCCTATTTTAAAAGAGCGTAAAGGCAGACTGAGATGGGCATCCAGGGTCCTGGTGACTGAGGAGGCCATTAGGCCTCCTTTCCTACTCCGAGAAACCTTGGGAAACACTAGAGCTCCAAGGGACACCATCTGAAAAACAGTGACTCAACCAAGCTCCATTTTGTCTAGATGGAGAGCTGAGGGTCTTGAATGAAAATGAGAGCTTATCAGGTATTCTAGTTTCATTTCTGTTGCTGTGACAAAATATCTTGACATAAACCAGCTTGAGGGAGAATGAATTTCAGATTACAGTTTGCTATTATTGAGAAGTCAGGGCAGAAACCTGAGGCAGCTAATCACAGTCACAGTCAAAAACAAAGACATGAATATATACAGTCTTAGTACTTGGCTAGCTTTCTCCACTCTGGAGTCCAGCACTCCAAACCAGGGAAGAGTGCTACCCACTTTCAGGCTGGGTCTTCCCACATCAATTAACACCACAAGTCAGTCTCCTACAGACACACCCATAGGCCAGTCTGATCTGGACTATACCTCGTGGAGACTTTCCCCAGATGATTCTAGATTGTATTAACTGTCTAAGCATCACACTGGGATCACCCCCAAGTTGTGGGGAGAGCTGGGTCAATATTCATGCCACTGGACTTGCACCCTTCTTTCATGGGTAACTTGAGCTCTGCTGTCAGGCAGCATGGATCCCTGGGGGCTTGCTAATCTCAGAGTCAGGGAGTTCCTGGAGACCTAGGCATATCATGGCATGCTAGGTTCAGGAATCTATTTTATTTTTGGCTATGAGCCCAGGCTTTAATGGATGAGCCACCTCTCCAGACTGAAATCTTTATTTTAGATGGAAGTCCCTGGGCATCCAGAAACCCTCCCTCCTGAAGGCCTCTAGTTCTCAGTCTTTGCCACTGCTCTTTCTGGGCCTGAGTCAGGATGAACCTCCTTCCAAACATTAGCTATGTGCCTGACCCTTACTACCCATCCATGGGTAATATGAAGCCCCTCTTACCTTCCATTGAGAGTGCAAGAGCATCATGGATGTACGTGTGTAGTTAGGAGCAATGGGCACCCGGTTGCTCACATGGCTAGCTTTACCCAAAATAATTACATGGAAACTGTATTCTTTTAAACACTGCTTGGCCCATTAGCTCTAGCTTCTTACTGGCTAACTCTCACATCTTGATTAACCCATTTCTATTAATGTGTGTAGCACCACAAGGTGGTAGCTTACCAGAAAGATTCTAATCTGCGTCCATCTCCGAGAGGAGAGCTATGGCCACTGCCTGACTCGGCTTTTCTTTCTCCCAGAATTCTGTTCTGTCTACTCTGCCTACCTAATTTTCTGTCCTATTAAAGGGCCAAGGCAGTTTCTTTATTTAACCAATGAAATCAACACAAAACAGAAGACTCTCCCACATAAGATGTGGGGACTTCTTAGCTAGAGGGAAGCTAACAAGGGTAGAACAGCTCTTAGATAAGAACAGGAGGGGACAGACCTGCAGGAGATATGAAAGTGAGCGGGACTGGGGTGAGCAGGTGAGTAGTCCTGGGCAAAGGAGATGGCAGCTACATCAGGGAGCCCAAAGCATGAGAGTACCCAGTAATCATTCATGACGGTGGTTCACCAGGATGAGAAACAACAGGAGGCAAGCTTAGCGAAAGGACTTGGGAGGTCCATGGCAGTGATTCAAGGGAGAGGGGTGCAGGTCTTGAGCACTTGCAGCACAGGCTGAGAACTTTGCTTCAGGTTTACTGTTAATCCTAACCCTCGGGTCTCAGCCCTTCCAGCTGAGGACTCTGCTTCCACCTCCTTGCCACCAGATGGATTATTTTTCATATATGACTAAGGTCCTCACTTCTCAGACTGGTGACATTTCTATCATCTTAGTTATCTGAGCCCCAGGTCCTTTTATATCCCTCATTTTGTTCCTTATAAGGTGAGGAAATCTATGGGGAGATCACAGAGCAGATACTTCCTATTTGATTTCAGCAGTGAAAATAGTTCCTAAGCAGTGCTCCTTTGCCTTGTGAGCTGGGCAGCCTCACAGTAGTGAGCCTCAACACATGTAGTTGTGTTGACTACTGACAGATCTCCTATGAGGGGGCCAGGAAAAATCTCTCCAACTTCCAGGAGACTCTTGACAGAGATTGAAGAGATGCGTGCTGGTAGCAGGCATGTACTGAGCTTACAATGAAGGTCAAAACTGGTCTTTCTTATGTAGAGATCAATGTAGTAGCATGTTAGGAAGAGAGAAACAGAAAACACTCCCTCTCAGCTTGCTCTCTTGTCACTGGGCTCTGAACCAGTTCTTCCCTTAGCCTGGAGTTTCATGGTTCCGCCACCTACCTATAGCTGTTAGGTTCATAGCAATTAGAGACCTAAGGATCTGGGCCTGGCTCCACCACAAGGCTCTCTTTTGCTGATCCCTTTCCCCTCAAGCCTTCCCAGTTCCACACAAGAAACCCATGCAGGCCCTGCTCCTGGTTCATTATGGTTCGGCTCTGATAACATGCTATGTCATGGTTGAGTTTCTCTCTTTTACAGAAGAAGGAGTAGAACCCAGGGGGAGTAGAGCTCTTGCTCAGTCAAATGGCCCAGTGAGCATGAGCTGGCCATTAAGTGTAGCTGATTCCCCCAACCCTCTAGAAAGCAGCTTATCCCCAACCTAACAGGGTGAACTGCTAAGCAGTTGCGCATACGTGGTATGTGTTTCAAGTCCAACAATCCCTTAATTTGCACTAAGTGTTTTAAACACTGCCCAGAGACATGAACTACATCCTCCTATGAGATGGGAAATATCCTCTCTCAAAGCCACTACACCTGTGTAAAGATGGTGACGAGACAGGAGGCGGTAATCCAGCAGCCGGCAACAAGACCTATGTAGAAGAAGGTCATCTTTGAAATGGCACAGAAGTGCTATTTCCTCGCTAAGGCAGCAGGGCTTAGGTGACTCCAACTGGGCTGCATATTTTAATTCCAGTCTCTGCAGATGCGAATGTGCTTATTGCTCAGAGAATAGACACTAACTGACAAGCAACTAAATAACATGTAACATGAAAACAAATACAGCTACTTTAAAAACTTTTAGTCTTTCATACATTACATCTTGACCAGTTTCCCCTCCCTCCATTCCTGCCAGTCCTTTCCCCACCTCTTTTCCCAAGATCAACTCAACTCCTCCTCCTCTGTTTCCCTTCAAAAAGAAAATAAGAACAGGCTTCCCAGCAATATCCACTGAATATTGCCTCACAAGAGACAATAAACCCACATATCAAGGCTGTACATGGCAACCCAGTAGGAGGAAAGAATCCCAGGCACAGGCAAGAGTCAGAGACACCCCACACACCCATTTTTGGGAATCCCACAGGAACTCGAAGATAAACGACCACAGTATGTTTGCAGAGGACCTAGTGTAGAGACATAGAAGGTCAATGATTGTCACTTCAGTTTCTGTGAGCCCCTTGGAGCCCTGCTTTCTTGATTCTTTAGGCTGTGCTCTCATGTTGTCCTCAATCCCTGATTCTGACAATCCTTCCACCTCCTTCTGTGGGTTCCCCTGGCTTTTCCTAGTGGCAAACAAATTTTAAATGTGGTGGAAAACAAAAGAATGAAATTAAAACTGGGATGGTGTAACAGGAGGGCCCGCTTGTTCGTCCCGGCTGCCCAGCTAGCTTAGCCCTGAAACAACCGCTCAGAAACTGTATTTATTAAAGCACAGCTCGGCCCATTAGCTCTAATTCTTATTGGCTAACTTTTACATATTAGTTTAACCCATTTCTATTCATCTGTATGTCACCACAAGGTCATGGCCTACCAGTAAAATCTCAGCATATCTACCTTTGGTTGCAGGTTCATGGCATCTCTCTGACTCTGCTTTCTTTCTCCCAAAATTCAGTTCTGCCTTCTCTGACTACCTAAGGCCCAAAAGCAGTTTCTTTATTAATCAATGAAAGCAGCACAAAGGCAGAAGGACCTCTTACACCATTTCCCCTTTTCTGTTTAAACAAAAAGGAAGACGTTAACTTTAACATAGTAAAATTACATATAACAAAACAATTATCAAGCAAGAATTACAGTTACAATATTTATATCTATTTTACCTTTTATTATAACTAAGTAAAACTATAACTATAAAATTTTTAACTCCATCAAAGACTCCAGAAGGATATAATATTACTTAAGTAAACAGGAAGTGCATTGTAAGCAACTTCCAAAACTCTAGAATTGACAGAGACATCCCTCTGCCTGGACAGTAGCATGGGGCATCCATCTTCAGCCTACAGTGTAGTAGGAGCTGTGGGCTGCATTCCTGCCACCCGGCTCCCGGCCACCTAGCTAGCTTATACCCCAAAATAACAACACACAAATTGTATTCTTTTAAACACTGCCTGGCCCATTATACCTAGCCTCTTCTTGGCTAACTCTCACATCTCAACTAGCCCATTTCTAATAATCTGTGTAATGCCATGAGGCAGTAGCTTACCAGGAGGATTCCAGCCTATGTCCATCTTGGGCCAGAGCTTTATCGCATCTGGCTCAGAGAGGAGAGGCATGGCGATTGCCTCACTTCCTTTCTTCCCAGCATTCTATTCTGTCTACTCCACCCACCTAAGGGCTGGCCTATCAAATGGGCCAAGGCAGTTTCTTTATTAACCAATGAAATCACCTACATCATTTCCCCTTTTTCTGTTTAAACAAAAAAGAAAGGCTTTCACTTTAACATAGTAAAATCACATATAACAAAACAATTATCAAACAATATTTACAGTTACAATATTTATATCTATTTTATCTTTTATCATAACAATGGAAAACTATAACTATTTATCTATTCTTTAACTCCATCAAAGACTCTAGAAGGATATAATATTACCTAAGTAAACAAGAAGTAAGAAACTTCCAAAACTCTATAAGGGACAGAGACATCTCACTGCCTGGACAGTCACCCAAAGTTCTTTCGTACCGCTGGGGCATCCATCTTTAGCCTAAGTTCTGCCCTATGAAGGGCCCCAAAGCAGTTTCTTTATTAATCAATGAAATCAACACAGAGAAAAAAGGACCTCCTATACAAGGAGGTTGAACAGTGGTTTCCACATTCCATGAAAATGACACCCAAAGGCTTTCAAATATTTGATTTATGGTTAAGATACAGTTTGGCATCTTCTGGGCTTCTGACCTCACATCCCTGTGATAGGCATCAGAGGTGGTACAGTGAGGAGAGGAAGAGGTTCTCCAAAAAGGACTGGAGAGCTGCAGGAAGTGCCTGAGGGAAGATCCACCATCCAGTCTCTGACACAGAGACATACTGCACCCCAGAGGAACAGTGGGTCGGGCCCCCAGGAGGTTAAGTAGTGATGTGAGTTGAATTGTATAGTGTCTGAAAATATGTTACAATTTCAGCCCCTAGTGCCTCTGATTGTGGCATCATTGCAGGCAAAATTAGTTAAGGTCCTATTGGAGTAAAGTGGGCCCCCAATCAAATTCAATATGATTAGTGACCTAATAAGAGGAGGAAGATAAATGGAAGTTCAGACAAGACAAAAAGAAAAGCAGACAAAGGAAAGAGTGATTTGAGACAGTGCAAGGGGATAATCTCTAGGGTGGTCTCTTTAAGAATCAGACCCTGTCTAGTTACAAGTTGGGGTAATTACAGAAGAGAGGGCAAAGAAGGAGGGTGAAAAATGCATCCTGTGGTCTGAGATTGGCTGTTGCTGAGAGTCAGTAATAAGTGGTGAGTTAAACAGTGGCTGATTGGTAAACATCTCAGATGGCTGACCATTGTGAGGGTCTGTAGGGAGCAGGCAGAACAGGGAGCTAGGAACACCAGCCTGCAATACTGTTTCCTGTGGTTGGTTTTCGGAGCCTGCTACCATTCAACCAAAATGGAGAAACTTTCTAAAACCTGTGGCTGTGCCTAATAAGCTCCATACAGAGAAATGATGGCTACAGTGTTTGAGAGTGATGTTGCTGCAGTGATGTCATTGAATGCTGCAGATCCACTCACCGAATACCAGCAGAGCTAAGAAGAGGTGCAAGGTCTCCTTGGGCTCAGACTTCTAGCTTACAATATATAGCTGTTCTGAACCACCCAGATGGTGGTACTTTATTGAAGCAGCTCTGTGGACCAGATCCAACTTCAGTGTTCATGTTCCATAGTTAACTAGCCCAGTGTTTATATGAATCCCACATCCTGGCCCAAGATGCTACTTCTTCAGAATATTCCTGACTTATTCTCTGATCAACATAGAGCTGTGAAATGCTATTTGTTTTGCCACTGTTTCATATGTTTGTAGTTCTTGCTCCCTAGATCTGGTGTTTAATTTTTATTGTCAGTTTGATTGGATTTAGAATCACCTGGGACACACACTTCTGGACACATATGCATATGTGCAGATGTTCTCAGATAGTTTGACCAAGGAAAGAAGACCCACTCTAAAAGTGGGCAGCACCATTTCATGGGCTAGGGGCCTAGACTGGATTAGGAGAAGGTACTGGAACACCAGTGTCTTAGCTACTTTTCTATTACTGTGACAAAATACCATGACCAACACAATGTATAAAAGACAGTGTTTAGTTGGGTTACAGTTCCAGAGGGTTAGAGTCCACAATGGTGGAACAAAAGCATAGTGGCAGGAACAGCTGAGAGCTTGTATTTGCAAGGGTAAGCAGTAGGCAGAGAGCACACTGGGAATAATATGAAATTGTTTGAAACCTCAAAGCCTGCACCCAAAAACGTATCTCCCCCATAAAGGCCATACCCTCTTATCCTTCACAAACAGTTCCCCCAACTGGAGACCAAATATTTAAACACAGGAGTCTAGGGGACCTTTCTCATTCAAAGTACCACAGCCAGTATTCATCTGTCTATCTCCGCTTTCTGGTGTGGGTGCAGTGAGACCAGCCAGCTCATTCTGTCATCATGCCTTTGCACCACCGTTCACTGTGCCCTTTCTAACTATAAGGTAAAAGAAGCCCTTCTGCTGTTACGTTGCCTCTCATCAAACACATGGTTGCAGCATCAAGAGGTATAGCTAATACTCTGGACTATAAGGATCATCTCAAAATTCAATTCAACTTATCCTGCAAGATGCACTGCTTGATCTTTCTAACCAAATAGGCCTTCACTCAGCCTCGCCCTCCCATGCTCCCCTCCCCCTTCTTTGTCAGAACCCTGGTTCCCTTACTTTTCCCCTGCTGGCTCCTGCTCAGAGCTCTTCTGCACTTTCTGTTTGAGACAGTCTCTCCTTGATGTCACTTTCTCAGTCTGGCTTACGGGATCCCACATTTATAGTCATTCCTATTCCCCACATGCTTGAATACACCTTGCTGGCATACTGCCAAATCATTTTTGTATGTGCTATGCTTATTGCTTATCATCTGTTCCCCCCCCCCACCACCACCACCACCATGCACACACACAGCCTATAAATGCCACAAGGCCAAAGATGTCATCTGTCTTACTCACCTAAAGTACTATTGGTACCTTGTAAACACACAGTAAACATTTCTCAACAAATAATGCTTTCTCTGTGCTGTGCCCAGGTCCAGCATGGAGGGGACTAGTATATTTCCTTATATAGCTCAGAACATCGCAAGGAACCACCATTAGCAAGTCCCTTAGCTCAGGTGCTGGGAGCAACAATGGCCAATGGCACAGTTGTGGGTGGGATGGGGGGAGGGGTGAATTGCTTTCTCTGGAAGGAGTGATCAGAGGCTCTCAGAGCAACCTGAACTGAGTGAACAAGTCATGGCAGGAGGCCTGGCCAAAGGGCCCAGGATGCAGAAAAGCAGAAGTAAATGTCAAAAGCACAGGAGATTTCTTTATGCTCCTGTGGTAAATGAAGTGAGAAGGCTGAGCGCAAAGACTGGGCTCAGAGAGAAGTTGGAACAACAGCCAGGCCTGAGCTCCTGAGCCGTAAACACCTTGGTTAGCAGTCTTCTTCCTGGAAATTCCTGGAATTCACCAGGTACTGACCACACAGGGGCAGGCCTTCTTGAGCTGATTTAAATGATGAGGCATGGAACATGAGCACTGACCTGTCTGCAAATGCAGTATGCCCCTAAGGCCTGCCCTCCCTGCCGGGTGGACTGTATTCCCCCAAACTGAGTCAAAGCAAAATCCTCTCTGCTAAGTTGCTTCTTATTGGGTGTGACCATTTGAGACTCTTCACCCACTCACTTGGCTGGAGGTCATTCTTGGGCACAACAGGCAGAGTCCCATTTTCTTCAAATCCTATCAGCCCACCTGCACCACTTAGAACCCTTGGTAGGAAAGTGTCGGAACCAGCTCAAGCTACCTTAGTCCCTAAGGGAGATTCAGTGTCTTGTAACTGAGTGACTGTTTGCACGTAAAGAAGCCTGGGGGAAAAATGGAGCCAGGGTCTCACTACTCTTCCTCTCTCCTTGTCATCAGCTGATTCCCCTCCCTCCCAAGAGTGCTGTCAGTGATGGAGAGGTGGGTGGGGTGTGGTCAGAGGTAGAGGGGCCATGGATGTGCCTCCAGTCTCAGAGCCTCTCAGCCCTGTAAGGGAACAAGAGGGACTGCGAGGTGCCAGTGAGAAAGCCCCTCTGCATTTGTGTGGTGGGGCAACCCCCACTGTGCTGGTTTTAAGTGGGGCCCTGTAGCAGTCCCGACCATGGGAAGAGAAGGGAACGGCCTACGGAAAAGCAAGCATGAGCTTAGAAGGCCATGGGAACAGGCAGGTAGAATGACACCTTCCAGTCTCATGAGGCCTCTGGTACCTTCCCTACTACTCTGAAGCAGTCCCTTGAAGTGAGAACTAACGTGACAAATTGGTGGTAAGGTGGGCACCCATCATAAAATGAAAATGCTTATCAGAGAAATAATATTAACAGTAAAATAAATTAGACTGCACACTGACATCATAATTTTATAAATTAATTATGAATAAAAAGAAGATACATCTCAAAGGAAGAGGGAAGTCTAATTTCAATGGACAGTAATTAATTCCTCTGCTGAGGGAGTCATTAACATTCCTGAAGTACAAATTGCTCCTTTGCTAGTCCTGCAATCCCCTAGGGACCCTTCCAAGGCATTGATGGGGTCTGAAGGCCCATGGCCAGGAAGATGTTTTTGGGGACCAGGGAACATGGCTTATTTTTTCCTGTGCTGCTTTGATTTTTGGTCCCTATGCAGTGTGGCTGTGGGCATCCTGCCCCTACTCATTGCCTCGGTCAGGCCATGAGCCCTTGGCACAGAGCACCCATTATGTTGCTGGACCCTGGCTGCTACTGAGAGGCTCACAGTTGTCTTCGTTGGCTCAAAGTCAGATGGAAAAGACAGCCCCGTTTTCAGTACACTGCACACGTACTGTGGCTGGGAAAAGGCAGTGTCTGGGTGCACAGAGGAGTTGAGTCCTGTGGGGAGTCTGAGGACCATGAGGCATTGTTTGCAGAAGAAGCTGAGCAGCCAAGTGCAAGTAAAGAGGCCAGACACTGGAGCCTGTACTTTATCCTGAGGCCACAGGACTCAGAAAGGCCTGAGACAGAAGTGTAGCTGGTATCTTAAGAGAGGGACCGCAATGTTCTGGAACCCCACCACCATATTCTTTCTATACTGAATCCCTCCCCCTGTCCACAGAATACTCCATCTATCTTCTATCTATCTATCTATCTATCTATCTATCTATCTATCTATCTATCTATCTATCTACCTATCTATCTATCTATCTTCTTTCTATCTATCTCTTTTCCTAAATATGGTTTAACATAACAATTATTCATTTGATCCGATACCATACGATATTTTGATATACTTATAATGTGTCATGTTTAAATAAGACTATGTAAGTCCATTTCCTCAGACATACATCTTGTCATCATAGTGAATTCTTCCAAGCCCTTTATTCTCACTTCATGAAATATGCCAGTATATAACTGTCATCTATAGCTCCCTACTCTGTAACAGCCACAGAATGGTTTACTCCTATTGTTCATCAGTCTTGCCCCAGCATTCACGCCTTTGGCCCCATTTACAGGTGCTCCCCAGCTGTCCGCTGCCTGGGGTGTCTGATGCTTTGTGATTAAATCTGGGCTGTGCTAACTATGCATCTCAGCATCCTTTCAGGTGGTGTAAGACACATTCACTTGATTGCCTGATCATGTGGCATCTGTATGGCCCCTATCTTTATGGAGCCACCTCGTAGCCTTAGTCTTTATTATTATTAAGTAATTGTTTGGTGGTAGTGGTGGTGCTTTGACAAGTTGTAAATATCCCATTCCTCTTTAGACCTTCAAGTACTTCAATTGTCTATCGACACCACCATAGCCTTCTATTTCCTGGTTTGCATGGGAATTGTGACTCGATGGCACCATCATTCCAACTGATGCTTGCCCTATTCAGGGAAAGCCAGCAGGGGCCTCTGCCAGCTGGCTCTTGGGCTTCCCACCCAGGGCATGCTACCTTTTAAACACTTTTGCTTTTGTATTCTCACAGAGCCCCAGGACTGCGTGACTGTGGCTTGCACCATATGTTTCAATGAGTGAAGAAATTCTTCACTCTCTTCTGTGGCCTTAAGCTGTCCCTTTGCCAGATGTTCCCTGCACCTGACACCAGTGCCCTGGGTGGGAAGACAGAGGAAGAAGAGCTGCAGTATGTCTCTTAGCTCAGCCTTCACTCTTTATGGCCTATGAAGAGGGCAAAAGGGAAGTTTCACTGTAAGGCACAGGCATATCATTACAGATGGCATATCCTGTGAGGTGCAAGTCCAGCCAGCAGACCCAAGAGGACTGCTGAGGCTATCTGCTGCTGAGAGTCCAGAGAGGGGAAGGCACTTGCCCAACAGCACACAGGATTTTAGTAACAGAGCCGAGAACCCAACTTCTTCCCTAGATCAGACACTGGGATACTGGGACTATGGTAGGTATGCTGGGCTGGATGGAGAAAGAGTCAGGGGAGTAGGGGTGAATGTAGAGGATCTTTGCTTTCCTACAAGAGCTCAGGCTCTTCTTGTGTGATACTCTCATCTCAGGAGCCTCCTTCTGGTCTCTCCGGCCTTCTGGGGCGCTCAGGCTCTTGTGTGATACTCTCATCTCAGGAGCCTCCTTCTGGTCTCTCCGGCCCTTCTGCTGCCCCAGGTACCCACTCCCTTTGCAAGGAGGGAGGTAGGGAAGAGGTTCTATTAGACAGGTGTTGCCTGATGTCCTGGGGCAAGGGTGGAAGACCAGACTTTCAGGATTTAGAAAATGTATATTTACAATGGGCATGATTCCTGTAACCCCAGCATTCAAAAGGGTGAGGCAGGAGGTTGCCATCTTAGGCTGCAGAATGAGACCTAGACTGTGTCAAAAAGAGAAGAGAAAAGAAGAAAAAATAAATATGAACAAGAAAACAGAAAGTATAGAGACTACACATTTGCTTTCTAGGACTGGGGTTTTGGATGGAGTAAACAAGAAAACAGAAAGTATAGGGACTACACATTTGCTTTCTAGGACTGGGGTTTTGGATGGAGTCCAGAACCTTCTGGAAGGACATGGCTGAGACCACAGTCTCTGCTGCCAGTACAACTATGGGGAGATGGGTCATGGAGGAAGGTGTGACTTTCATTAAGGGCCAGAGACAAAAAAAGGATGGCAGCTCTAGAAATGGCATTGCCATTGTGAGGAATGCTCCACGTACGTGTGGACATTACATAGACTGGGCTACACGGCACCCTGTGTGCGTTGCTGTCAACCAACAACCTACAATACTAACTGTGTGCAGTGGTCAAAGATTCCTATCAAATGGGCAATAGAAAATAGGTTGAATGGTTAGCTGTGAAAAACAATACTTGGGCTGAAGTCGAGTCTGGTACCCTGGGGTGTGATGTTGTCCAAAAAACTAATCTGAAGGAATTTTCAGTGAGCTGGAGATATGCTCACAAGATAACATTGACCAGAACAAACAGGATGCAATACTAGACCCAGGTCAAGGGGTGTTTGTGAAACAGTGACAGAGTCCACCAACATGTTAGCAGGGTTTAAATCTGGATAGTAGGATTGTGGGAGACTTTTATCCCCTTCCATATCCTTCTGTGTTCTCTTCAGTAAACAACATTACTTATATTGTGTACAATAAAAATATATAAGAAACAATATTACTTTTATAATAAGAAAAAGAAGCCCATAAAAGTTTACAAAAGGAATAAGACACTGTGTAATTTTAGGTAACATGGTCCCTTTTTTCCACAGTGACTTTTGCATTAGCTGAAGCCCAGACTGCCTGATTCAGAGCATGCTTCTTTCCAAACTGTCTCTGCCTTGGTGGCATGCTGATGGCATTTCTGCTTGTGCAGTAGAATTAAGGATGCACTGGCTGGGAGGTGAGGAACATAGTGGGAAGACGAGGGAGTAATGAGAGGAGATGACACCCACAATATCCTTGTGGCCATTGAAGTTACTCCCAAACCAGGCATGGCTGTTCTCAATAGAATTTTCGGAGCAGCCGCAGTAATTTATTCACTTCATGATGTCACCTCCCAGGGAAGTATGCATTGGTGGGTATTGGGAAGAATTAAGGGTGCAGTGTATGGCCAGAACACAGCTCCACATTAAGTGACCAGGGAGTAAACTAATCATTACAGAAAATAAAATGCAATATTGCTTACACTGGATGGCATGGTCATTGCTCACATGACACTGTAGCAGGTATAGTTATGTGCTCAGAAGACTGTGAGTATGAGCATTCCATCATGGGCAGGGAGGAGACATTGGTTAATGGCTCCTGGGGGAGGGGAGTCATTTTCTCCAGTGATGTAACCATAGTTAGCTGCCTATACGCTGGTAAATAATGCCCCCACTCATGCTAATACAATGAGAAACTTTCATTAAACTGGATGGGACATACACACATTCATACATACACATATACACACATCTGCACATGTACACACATATACATGTGGAGGGGGAAGAAAGTAAAGGGGGACTTGTTTGGAAGAATGAAGGCTTTAGTGGGAGTGGGAGACTATAAGAGAGAATAATGGGGGTATATTATAGTCATATGTAAAACCGTCAAAGAATAAAAACGAAAATGGTTTATAAAGAAACTCTTCTTCCATCCTTGTACCATCCCAAGCCCCCATGATCTTGATACTATCTCTATTCAGGTAACAAGAAAGCCAAAGCCAGAGGGACTGGAAATTTTCTGTGCTGCACAGCTATTAGATGACAGGATCCAAGCTTTAGTCTGACTGTACAATGTCACATTCAGGCCACACCCTGTGATAAGTGCTTCCACCTATGGGTGATGTTTGAATCACTGAAAACCATCTGTGGCCCAGTTCTGGGAGATGCGGGATTGCCATGTTGGCTATCTATCTATCTATCTAATGTTTGAATCACTGAAAACCATCTGTGGCCCAGTTCTGGGAGATGCGGGATTGCCATGTTGGCTGTTGCCAACTCCTTCCGATGCTGATGAGCTCCCAGGAAGCAGTCCAGGAATCTCTCACATCAGTGCAGCCAATGGTTCAGAGGCCTGGCTTCCTTAGGCTGGCTTTCTGTTGGTCTCTTTCCCAACAAATTAGAAATTCACCAAACAAAAAGATGGAGAGCAATGTGAGCATTTGGACCACACAGGCTCAGGTTGTCAACTGGAATGTGGCTGCACAACACCAAAGGATGGACACAGAAAACCCCGTCTTTCTCTTGAATTGACATCCCTGACTGCCTGCCAATGTCTTCCTGAACAAGACTAGGTAAACAGTCCCAGGGTTAAGCTTTGTCAAATGAAGTTCTGTAGCATGAATTCTAATTGGTCTTAATAGTAAAAACCCAGAGTCAGATATTAAAGTAAATGCTGAAAGACAGAGAAGAAGCCAGCCACTAGAGAGATTTCTTACTCTACCAAATCCTCATACCAAATAGAGCGAGATCCTGTCTCCATGAATCCTCAGACTGAATGAACTGAGCTGCTGTCTCCTCCCACCTTATATTCCTCTCTCCTCCTAGCCTGTCTCCATCTCCCTAGTGCTAGGATCAAATGTGTGAGATCCCAAGTACTGGGATCAAAAGTGTGGGCTCTGTTTCCCTTTTAGACAGGTTAAATCTCCAGTGTGGCCTTGAACTCCTCTCTTCCTGTTTCCACCTCCTGAGTGCGAGTACTAGGTGTGTGTCTGGCCTCTATGGCTAACTAGTGACTAGCTCCACCCTCTGATCTTCAGCCAAGCTTTATTAGTTAGAACACAAGTGTCACCACAAAGTTCCTGTGGCTCATGGGACTGATACCTAGGGAAAGAGGATGCTATGGTTTAGATTTGAGATATCCCTATGTGCTTTTGTGTTTGAACAAATGCAAGCCGCTCATAATGCTGTTTTAGAAGGCTGTGGAACTGTTGGCATATGGGACCAGCTGGCTGTTCTAAAGCCATAGGTAAGTGCACGCTTTGATAGTTAGAGCCTGGCCCTCTCTGGTCTAGTTCTCTGCTTCCTGGCCAATGGCCAGTGGGAAGCTTCTATTTCCATGGCCACTAGAGCCATTTCCATACCTCCATGCCTTCTCTGTCATGATGATATCTGTATCTCCTGAGCCAAGAGCCACAGTCAACCATTCTTACCTTAATTTGCTTTTGTTGGGTATGTGTTCACAACAGTGGGAGATGTGGCTAGTACAGAGGGGCTCCGTCACCTCATCAGAATAGATGTCCCACAATCACGCATCAAGATATTCTAACCCCATTGATTGAGTCACTGCCTTTACTGGATGGAAGCTGCTGCTTCCCCACTGATATGGATGAAGATGGAGAACTTTGTAGCTTTACCATACTGTCCCTCACTGAACTCTAAAATAAAGGGAACCTTAGACAGTTTACCAATTGCTTTTGTATGTTCTAATGACATGCTATGTCTCTGTTTCTCGGCTTACTCCTTTTATCTTGGAAGTATTGATCTCTGCTTTGAAAAATTAAGAAATAAGTGTACTTACATTTTCTTCTGTGTCTCTTGTCCATGCCCAACTCTTGTTAAATAATTATTCTTGCATTGTCAAGGTCCATAACATTTATATTCACTCTGTTACCATAATGGTGATTTCTCTATGGCTCTAAATTTTCAAACACAATAAAAATATCATTTATATGCTTTATATTATGTGAGTATTCACTGCAGAAATGAGCAGGATGGTGAGGTGTGCATGCAACTGAGTGTATTGCCTTTTGAAGTCTTCCCTACTCAAAGGAGTATTCTAGACATGGGGGCTGCTGACTCAGCAGCCATTGATTCCTAAGTCTATTTTTTGAATGTTTTATGTTTTGGAACGTTTAGAATGAAGTGTCCAGTCTAGGGTGGCTTGTACATTCATGATACTGAGTATCTGTCACCACACGTTAGCTCTAGATCCTTTTCATTCCCCTAAAATAAAGCACTATCTTACCCCTATTCTTCCTCCACTAGTCCCTGGCAACTGCTCATCCGCTTTCCGTTTCTGTGAATTTGACTCTTCTCTATGTTTCATGTAAACAAAATTATTCAATATATGTGCTGGATTTTCTCCACATAAGATAGTATTTTCAAAGTTCACCTGTCTTTGCAAGTTCTTTTTTACAGCTGCATTGTATTCCACTTCATGCATAGACCACATTTTATTTACCTGTTCACTTTAATTATTTTGTCACTCTGGAAAATTACGTTACAGATCCTCATGACTGTGTAACAAGTTCCTCTCCATAGAGCCATTTCTCCAGCCCCTTTTATGCATTCTTGAGAATGAAAATCCTCTCCTCCGTTCTTTCTCTCATTCGATAGTCTGATTTGTGTAAAGCCCTGAGATAAGACCACTTTCCTGCACGGACAGAGATGTGGTAGAATGTGATAGATGAATCATGCTCCCCCCCCCCCTGTTGTAATACGAGTGGCGGGCTACGTTCCTGGCACCCGGCTGCCCACATGGCTAGCTTATGCCCCAAAATAATTACAAAGAAACTGTATTCTTTTAAACACTGTCTGGCCCATTAGTTCCAGACTCTTATTGGCTAGCTCTTACATATTGATCTAACCTATAACACCACAAGGTGTCTTACCAGGGAAGATCTTAACCTGTGTCTGTGTCCGATAGGAGAATCATGGCGACTCCTTGACTCAGCTTCTTTCTCCCAGCATTCTGTTCTGTTTACTCCACCTTCCTAATTTTCTGTCCTCTTAAAGGGCCAAAGCAGTCTCTTTATTTAACCAATGAAATCAACACAAAACAGCAGACTCCCACATCACCCCCCCCCAAAAAAAAACATCAGGCTGTAACACCTGGAACCTTGGGGTGTTTTCTTCTATGGCAAAAAAGGGGACTTTGGAGGTATGATTAGGGACTTTGCAATGAGAATATTCTGCATAACCCAGGAGGGCCCTAATATATGATAAGTGTTCTTATGAGGGAGTCTGGGAGAGATTTGTTTACTGGTTCCAAAGTCACACTGGCCTAATAAATCCTAGGCATTGTAAAATCTTGTTCCAAAGTACCTCAGTATGTTTCTAGAGTTGGTGCACCTTCCTAATAACAAAAAAAAAATCATCAAATATTAGCCAAAGTTACTTTCTCAGCTTATTTGTATTCTATCTATTTTTTTCCTACTAAATCCTTGGATTCCTTTGGCACCTGCATATCTTAATTGTCTCGCATGGTGCATCTTCCCTCGTCTTCACTGCGACAAGGTCTGCCCTCCTACAGTACCTGGCCCAAGTTTGTTTGTTCTGTTCCCGTATGATTGCAGCCCCAGTAAAAAAGCAGGAAGGTGGTGTAGTGGAGGGGGTTATCTGAGGAGGCAGCTGCTCTGGGCTCTGGCTGTGAGGAGGCACTTTCCAGCCTGTACTGCTTTGACTTATGGGATGTTCCTCACTGCAGGACTTGGAACACACACTCTTGATTTGGTCTCTACATCATCATCAGCGGGTGACAGGGGGACTGTGGTGTGCATACCTGCAATATTTTAAGAGTATCATGAGTCACGAAGGTGGTTCACTGTATCAGATAATGCCTGTGGGCTACTGGAGTCTGCCCTTCAGGAGCTCTCCTGAGAACAGTCAGAGACCATGCGATCAAGTGGCACATGCAGTCTGGCCCTGGCAGTCTGCATAGGACTTAGGATATAGTTCTTTGCAAATAGTTATGACTACATCAGTATGGTTTCATATTCTTCAAGAAATGACTTGGGCCTTGTGAAAACATAAATGAGAATATTATTTAAAACTCAGAGGGTGGTTGGGTCTCTAAGAAGTGTTTATCTGAATCTAAAAAAAAACCCTAAAACTCTGTTTGGCTTCACCTGGATGCTGGATGCTAGGAAGCAGTGAGTTTTTATGAATTGGAGAATGAAGTGATGGGGGAGAGAGAGGTGGAGACATGCAGACAGGTTGATGGATCACAATGACCTAGGTGAGGTACTGTTCATTTACTTCGAGGTTTACTTTCATACTAAAGTTTTTACCTTTCACCTTGGTATAAAAGTAAACACCGTGAAGACTGAGATACAACACATGGGAAGGGCGCACAATGACTTTAACACTGTAATAAAAAACCAGAACCTCAAGCTAACAGTCAGCTTTGTCTATCAGGGAGGAAACCTCAGTTCAAAGGAGGGATCTATTTCGGATGTCAAGAGGTGAATGGGGATAGTAAGGGATGCATTTCAGGCACTAAAAATGGTTTGGTCAGCAAGAGACATAATGACAACAAAATTACAAGTTTATGAGATACCTGTCTTGAGCTGCCTTCTTTATAACTCTGAAACCTGGACAATGAGATGCTTCTCAGAACAGAGGCTGAATGTGTTTGAGATGGCAGGTCTCAGGAGGACTTTGAGCATCACACAAAGAGATAAGCTGCACAATGATGACATTAAGAAACATCTCCATGTATAGAAGGAAGTAAACTGCAAGATACAGCAATGGGCCATGAGATACTTTGACCATGTTATGAGAATGAATGACGGCAGATACCTGAAGATAGCACTGTTTGGAGGAGTACATGGGATAAGATGAAGAGGAATGCCCAAAAATGCTGGATAGGCAGCAGATAGGAAGACTGTGGAACCTTGGGTATGACAATAACACAAGCATCTAGGACTGCCCAGGACAGGAACAACTGGAGAACCGCCATAAACAGATATCCATGCATGCTTAAGCATTCCTGGGCATAAATGGTAAATGATGAGGTGAGACAAAGAAGATGGGCAGGGTTGTAGCAGGGAATAGAATCATCGCTGTACCCCTGTAAGCTATTATGAGATAGGCTTTGTGGGAAGTCAGATCTGTGTTGTGGAGGATCACCTTAAAAAGGCTCCAAGAAGGCAAGAAACAGAGATAAAGAAGGGTCAGTGATGGACAGTTCATGTGGAAAAGAGCCGTATTGTCAGAACTACAGTAAATATGGAAGATGGCCTATGTGGGTCTAAAAGCCCCCTCCTTCCAGGTGAATAGATCCATGGTTTTCTAAATTCTAGACAGCATGTTGAAAACCAAGTGATAAAGTAAACACAATTTGCAAAGTCTCAAGTCAGAAAAAGAAAAGCATCTGAAATAGGACCCAGGCAGAAACAGGTTGGCCCGACTTTGGACTACACTGATACCTGCATGGACTGGGGCTTCTCTGTCTTTCCATATCATCCTATATTGAGAAACAAATAGTTTCATCATCTGTCAGACAGGACAGGAACCAGCCTTTCTTGTAGGAATGTCAGGTAATTGAGTGAAAGGCCTTGCAGCATTGAAGGCTAGACCAGCTCTCAGAGGAATGAAAATGTTGGGACTGGAGAGATAGGCTTGATCAGTGAAGTGTTTGCCTTTCACGCTTGAGGACCTGAGTTCACCACCCTGTCCACCCCAATCCATCTAAGACCAGAGCCAGGTATGGTGATGTGCATTTACAAACGTAGTGCTGGGGAGACAAACAAGGATTCCTGATTCATAGGCTTACTGAGCAGCCAGCTTTGCTTACTTGGTGAGTCCAGTGCCAATAAAAGGCTCTATCTCATAAACAAGGTTGATAGAAGCTGAGGAATGACAGCTAAGATTGTCCTCTGGCCTGTACATAGATGTTTTGTGCACTCCTACATGAACACACACACACACACACACACACACACACACACACTGAAGATGCATACCTCATTCTGAGGTAGATACATCTTGAATACCTAGGTGTCCAAACAGGTTTTAGATAAATGAAGATAGTCATTTTTGTCATTTATGGATGGAAGATGCAGCCAAGTAGGTATTTGGGCATAGAATAGTTAGTATCCACTATTGGGCATAGGGGCAAGCATCACTGAATTGGGAGTGTTCTCTGGCTGTGGTTACCACCTGGTAGTCTATAATCAAGTAACTATTTGACCCACAAGTGTCTTCTTGTTACAATGCCTTCAGCTCCATTCATGACCCACTCCAAGACCCTACCCCAAATCATGGGGACATGAAACTGTCCACAGCAAGAGAGTCTGGCATGGTCCCTGTTCAGGATACTAAAATTCTGGTATCCAGATAGGTCCTGGATATTTATCAGGTCCCAACCTATCAAACTCCAGAAACTCCTTGCTTGAATTTTTACTCCCTCCTATTAATAAGGCCATCTTCTTCTTTGCTGGTCAGAGCAGACTAATTCAGACCAGAACACTGAATGCTGGCAGGCTGTATAGTGATGGAAGTGTATAGTTCCATTTCATCGGACCTAGCTCCATTCTGCTCTAATCGGGGGTAGAAACTCTAGCCTAAATATGCTGGGACAAAGGAATTTGAGGCTGGCCTTGAAGACACTTCCTGAATTTGCCCTGCCAGGGAACGGTAGGTTTGAATGAGCTCTGTAATCTAGCCTCAATGTGTCACTCTTTTCTCCCAGAATCCTTGCTGGGTCTTTGCGTTGTGTAGCAAAACAAATTGAGGTATAGGTGAGGGATGTGCCTGAAAGATGCAGTCCTCAGTGTGGCCTTGACCTGTAAGAGTTTTGGATATTGCCAAGACTCCCTGTGTCCACAGGAAAAAAACCTAGTAGCTATCAGAGGGCTCTACTGTAAGATCAGGACCTTGGGGCCAGCAATTGTTAGCTAAGACTCCAAGTTGGCTGGAGGAACTCCTGGATGGTCACAGTACACATAGCCTCCAAGTCCTCCTTTCTCTGTTGCTTCTATGTCTACTGCTGGCAGGGAATGTCCTTCCCTGCGCCACCAGGATACCTGAGGCACCCTTTGAAGCCAGATCTTCAAGCCTTGGAAAAGCCGTGACGTTGGAAGAAATGAGGCAGTTGTTTGTCTTTCTTTTCATGCAGCATTGCCTCTCCTCCTCCTTTTCTGGTAAAAGTACAAATAACAGTTGAGCTCCAACCATCGTCTTGCTCCTGGGACATGTACACCATCCTGTAATGTGAATTCTCCTAAGAACCATGCAGGTGCTCTGGCCAGGGTCTTTTTGTCAAATATACAAAGTCTCCTTTGGCTCTGGCTGTGGCCCACAGGGATCCTGACCTGTGTATGCTGTACTGATGGGCAATAAAGGTCTTTGCTTTTGGAGAGGAAGGCATCCCTGGAGAGATGAGAGCTGGCCTAAACTATGATGGTAAAGGCATGTGCCTTGGCTCTAGCATGTGTGGTTTAGATGCAACACTGCATAGGAGTCAAGGGAGGAATGATGCGCTCTGTTTTAGGGATTTCCTTCAACTCATCAAGTCTCAGTTTTCTTCTCCATGAAATGGGCATAAATAAGAGCAGCCCTTACCTATCTGAGGAATGAGTGAAATCTCACTATAAAGCCCCAAGGAACAGAAGCAGGGCAACAGACCAGGACTTGGATTTAGCCCATTGCCATGGTGGCCTGGACATCTTTCTGAGAGGGACAGATCTGCCAGAACAGTGAGATTCTAGACCCAGCTCCCCTGAATACGTGGAACCAGAAAGAGGTGGGGACAGTGTGTAACTTTCTTCACTGGAGTGTTGGAAATAGTCTTATGTTCTGAGTCAAAGTAGCTCTGACCTAGGGTAACCCTCAGGCAACTATTCTTCAAAGCCTCTGACAGGCTTTGGAGAGTACAGACCCATTTTATAGGCTCGGCAACCTGTATGCCTGACTATCTGATCAGAATGCAAATGCAAGCCCACCCGTTTTTGACACTTGCCTTTCAAGAATTATGGCTATTTACTGACTGTTGTGGAAACTGAACCCAGAGATGCCCAGTGTCCCCTAGCCTGTGAAATTAGAAGCAGGTCTTAATCCTACATCCTTGCTCTCTTTCCTGGGCCAAGTGCCCTAAGTGGTAGAATGGGGTGTTGACCTTTCTTTGCCATCCTTTCTAGTGACCTAGGAAACAGCCTCAGAGGTGACAAACATACCATTCCTGCTGGTGAATCACTTCCCTGGTGGAACATGGCCTCCATTTAAGGCTGGTCTTGGGATCATTGCTGTAGCAACCGAGTCTCCAATAACAGACTGTCTCTGGAAACTTAATGGCCTGTGAATGATAACAGATAATTTGCAAATTTGACATAATCGGTGCTGGCCAATTTCCATTCAATTATTTGTTAATAAACACCAGGACCCTCAGTTGGAGTTTTATGCTTACAAATTGGAAGTGAAAAGCTCAAGTCTGAATGGAGTGGAATACCTGACTCATTTTTAAGCATTTTATTTTGGCAGGGCCCAGGAACACCCAAGGTTTACTTGGTGTTCATTTGCATTGTGAATATTTTAAAATAGTAATTATCTGAAAAAGGTCAAATATTTGCTTTATCTATCTAATTCAATTTCCCAAAGGCCTTTGGGATTTAAATTAACGCCCTTGTAATATCTTCATTGAAAAAGAAGATTAATTATGCTTACATGGAACCTAATTTGGCTTATCAGACCTTTAATGTGGCAGCGATAGTGAGCGCATTTAAATTTAGGATTACGAGGGTGATCCTGCTTCCTTATTTGGGAGACTTTTAATATTTGTCATTATTTTTATGCATATCATTTCCCCCCGCCTGCTCAGGAAAATTAAAATGTCGGCTCTAAAAGAAATAAACATTATGTATTGACATTGGCAATTATGTTTTGGTATTTAAGGATGCATAAAGAACTGCACACAGGGCGTCAAATATAAATTTGCTGTTAATGCCCTTAGACGGGAGCTTGGGCTCTCCCCTCTGACTCTCTTGCAATGGGGAAGCTCTCTCTGTGGAGTCTTGACTTTTAGGGGCACTGAAAAGTGCTTGAAGATTTGAGAAGCTGCAGGCGCTGTGGGTTGGGGTCTGGGAGGTTCTCTTCGTTATTGAGACACTGTGATAATAGTCTATCAACTTTGTCTGTGATGATAGCCTGTCTGTCTGGTTTCCTATCTGTAAATGTAACCATTTCCCTAGGTGTCATTCCTCAGTGACAGGGCCATATATGACCTACTCATGAATGATTGGGAAACCCAGTGTTTGAGGTCAACTATGTGTGGAGTTTTGATCCCTAACAAAGGCAGTGATTTCTTGGAAAGCACAGAAATTGTAAGTCAAGAGTTAGGTTTTTGTGTCTGTTGACTTTTGCTGCATAATAAATAACAGCCAGTAAATTTATTACTTAATAATTTCTATAATAATTAATTAATAATTTATTAATTATTATTAATATCAGAACTATTTTTTCAAGTGTATGGTTGCCTGATAACTAATCTTGACTAAATCTGTTTGTGTGTCTTACATCAATTGGCAGAAGCATGGGGGTGGGGAGTGGGTGGCCTAGAATGGGCCCAAATAGGATGTTCCGTTCATGTTCTTATTCCCTAGCACAGAGGTTTGGGACTCTTTTGACCAAATAAGGGCTTGCTTGGGGGAACAGAAACATACCAATGCTTTTTCAAACTTCTGCATGAGTCTGGTTTGTAACTATCTCATTGACTAAAGTAATAATCTAGAATTAGGGTAGGCAGGGACGACTGAAAGCAGGGATGATGGAGTCCTTCTAGGAAAAGCATTTACCGCAGGTGTCCTTCAAGTCTTCCTTTTGTGCAACACCCGGACAGTGCCTTTGAACTCTATGTTCAGTCTCTTCACCTGTCCAGTCTGTGGGCACACTCTGAGGCTTCACTGATGCAGCTGTTTTCAGTTTCTGACTCCAGTACCTTGTGGTTTCTCAGAAATGCTAAGAATGCAGGATGAATCTCCAAGGAAGCACACTGCAGGTTCACTCATACAGTAAAATATCAGGATCCAGGGAGATGGCTCAGTTGAGAAAATGCCTGCTGAATAAGCATAAAAGTTCTTCATTAAGACCCGGGATCCATGTAAAAAGCTGGGTATGACCACCTGCACTTATAATCCCAGAGCTGGGATGGTGGAGACAGACGAGTCCCTGGGGCTTTCTGACAAGGGTAGCATCAAGTCCCAGTAAGAAACCCTGCCTCAAAACAAGTTAGACATCATCTAAGGAATGATACTTGAGTTTGACCTCTGACCTCTAAACATGTATACACATAACCTTCCAAATATGTACCCCTCACACAAAACAGCGAAGAATCAAGAACCAACTAATGATAGGAAGAAGTCTGGTTAGATAAATCATTGTTATCTATCTAACAAAATCATTTTTAGATTAATATACTGGCATGGTAGGAAGTCTATGACAAATTATTGCGTAGAAAAACAAGCAAGTTTCAGTTCAATTTTCAAAGCACACTGTCATTATGTATGTGGTTGACACTGTATGTGGGGATGCTTATTTCCATTTATAGATAAATAGCTGTATCACCATGCCCCAAACCATGAATAATAGGATCCAGTAATTCTAGAGAGTTTGAATTTTTACAATGGACATGTAGTACTTTAGGGATTGGGAAAGAAAAAGAAACAAATAGAAACAAAAATTAGGCAAAGCCTAACAAAACAATGGCTTTTAGCTTTTAAATTAGCCAAACAATTGCTAGGAGTCTATAAAAGTAAAATATTGCTTACTATAACAATGTTGTCAGCTGTTAGTTGTGGAAGACGGTGTATGTAGAGTACTGTACACACGGTGTCAGACATGGACAATAGGTGGGCACCTTACTCACATGTGAGGAAGGTACTCAGACATGATGAGAATAGCTCTCAGAGTTGACCTGTATCTGATGACTGCTGACCTTCACATGGTGAAGCAACATGATGCCATTTTTACTGAGTGATAAAGAAGAATGACCCATGCTTAACTTTCTTCAGAACTGCTAGAGGTCATTTCTTTTAAGTACAGATTTCTGGGCCCAGTCCACATTCAGTAAGCTAGTTCTTTCTGGGGTGGAGACCCAGAAATGTGTTTTAATATGTATTCACAGGGATTTTGAAGCAGTTGGTACCTGTTCTTCTTCTTCTTCTTCTTCTTCTTCTTCTTCTTCTTCTTCTTCTTCTTCTTCTTCTTCTTCTTCTTCTTCTTCTTCTT
>NC_022016.1:251707-270558 GCF_000317375.1 Microtus ochrogaster
CTTCCTCTTCCTCTTCCCCTTCCTCTTCCTCTTCCTCTTCCTCTTCTTCTTCTTCTTCTTCTTCTTCTTCTTCTTCTTCTTCTTCTTCTTCTTCTTCTTCCTCCTCCTCCTCCTCCTCCTCCTCCTCTTCTTCTTCTTCTTCTTCTTCTTCTTCTTCTTCTTCTTCTTCTTCTTCTTCTTCTTCCCCTTCTTCTTCTTCCCCTTCTTCTTCTTCCCCTTCTTCTTCTTCTCCTTCTTCTTTACTCTTTTGGGCTTTTTAAGACATGGTTTCTCTGTGTAACTTTGGAGCCTGTTCTGGAGACAAGGCTGGCCTCAAACTCACAGAGATCCTCCAGTCACTGCCTCCCTAGTGCTGAAATTAAAGGCGTGCGCTGCCACCACTTGGTCAGTAACTGCTCTCTTAAATCACTTCACCTCATTTTGTGACTTTCACAACTCTTATCATGCCCATTATTTCACTGTATTGCTGAAGGACCTGAGACTCAAAGACAGAGCTCACTTGCTTGGGTCCTGGAGGCAGGAAATGGGGTCAGAATCTAAACCCTCACATCAAAAAGGACTCTCAGGCAAGAAGGATTTTGTGACAATGACAGCTTGAGTTCTGGGGTGACCTGACAGCTTATGTCGGTTACCTTCACTTTTTTGTCCAGTTGTTGAGATCCAATGGTCATTTCTCTGTCAGGTATATGGCAGTCCATGCTGGTGTGAGTGTGTGACATTGAGGACACTAACATGATAACAACGATCCAGATAATAAAACAGGAACAAGAGGTGGTCCACCTTCTCCTTACACCATAGAGCATCGACCTCTAAAAGCCCTTCTCCTCCTCTTCCCTGGTTTCTTCTCTTTTTGTTCCTTCCTTCTTTTCTTTCTTTCTTTCTTTCTTTCTTTCTTTCTTTCTTTCTTTCTTTCTTTCTTCCTTCTTTTCTTTCTTGTTTTGCTTTTTTTTTCAAAATTACTTACTTAAACAGTTTTTTTTAAAATTTAAGTATATTTAATCTTATTCTTTTCCTCCTGAGTCTTCTGGACTCTCTCCCTTTTCTCCTCCCTAACTACCCAGCTTTAAGTTCTTTCTCAAAAAAAAAAAAACCCAAACAAACAAAAATACAATACAACAAATCCCTAAACCCAAGAAAATAAATTAAATCATCTCCCCAAACAAAAAAAAGTTCCAAACTGTAACTAAATAAAGGCACACACAAAACAACCATGGACTCTAATAAATGTTTATTGGTCAACTACTCCTGAACAGGAGGCCTGTCCTGGAGTGGTTGAGATACCGAGTGTCACTCCATTAGAGAGAACTGATTGTCCTTCTCCCAGAAGGTATAAATATGACAGTTCAGTTGTCAACATTTGCCCTAGAGGCTAGGCTACATTTTCATTCTCTCTCTCTCTCTCTCTCTCTCTCTCTCTCTCTCTCTCTCTCTCTCTCTCAGTTTTTTCCTGGAGCTTGCTCTGTAGACCAGGCTGGCCTTGAACTCACAGAGCTCCACCTGTCTTAAAGGTGTGTTACTACCACCAGACTCATTCACTTTTTAAATATAGCAAAATACAATATAAGAAGATAAAAACTAACACATCAAAGATGGACAAGAGAAACCAATAAAGCGAGCCCAAGAGAAGGCTCAAGAATCAGGCTTACCCACTCGTTCACACACTCAGTTGTCCTATAAAAACACTAAACTGGGAGTCTTAATGTAAGCACAGAGGACGTGGTGCAGACCTGTGCAGGTCCTGTGCATGCTGCTTCAGTCTCTGTGAGTTCATAGGAGCATTGCTTATGTTGATTTAAAGAACCTTGTCCTCCTGGTGGCCTCTGGTTCTTACCTCCTGAATGATACAAGGTGGCTGTGACCAGAGTTTGGGCCATGTAAGGCTGAGGATGTGAGCACTGAAGAAGGTGTCATCTGCCTTGTGGTCTCACTTTAAAGCTGTTGGGTACCACATGCTATGAAAGGCAGAACTAGACAAGCCTGTGTCCTCAAACCTCTGATGAAGCCCTACAATGTCCCTCATTCCCTCACTAGCTCCAAACTGATTTTTTGACTCCTGTAAGGTACCTGGGTATTGGTTTGTAGTTTTTTTATTTCTTCCCAACAGTTTTATTGGGATATATTTTGTCTACCATATGATCCACGCTGCTAGAATGTCCGGGGCAGCAGTACAGGAGAGGGATATTCGCAGCTGTTGGACCGTCGCTCTGAAAGTTTACATCTCAGAAGAATTCTGGGTACCTTTCAGTCATCACTCTTCAAGTCCTCATCTGAGTTTGAGATCATCTACTACAGAGCTGCCTATTACGGAAAGTTCAGGTAAATAGAGGCACATATTTTGTGTTAACTAGTTACTTTTCTCAGTACTGTAACAAAATACTTCAGAAAAGCAGCAGAAAGAAAGCAAGCTTTGTTTGCCTCCACCCTCTAAGGGTATAATCGGTCCCGGTGCAGAAGGCACAGAGGTAAGGGAGTTAGGCATCTGGTCACACTGCAGCTGCAGTATGGAAGCTGAGAGAGACAAATTCTGGTACTCAGTTTATTATACAGCCTGGGACCCCAGCTCATGGGACAGTGCCACCCACATTTAGTGTGGGTCTTTCCACTTCAATTAACCCAGTCTACAAACTTCCTCACAGACATACCTAGAGATTTGTCTCGAAGGCGACTCTAGAGCCTCTCACACTAACAACACAGAACACAGCTTGTTTTGAATATTGACCCATGTGACATCATGCATGGGAACTGTATGTCTGTCCACAGTAAAGGGACATCATACATTAAGTGTATGTATTTTGATGAACATACACTTAAAGCATCTGTTTTGTTTTATAAACATGTTAGTGTCTCTTCAATCGTTTGCTAATCACTTTTACAGAATGTTAAAAGGATACTGCCAGGTTGAGGAAAAAGTAAGAAAATGTGTCAAAGAATCTTTGCGAGCAGAGTATCACAGAAATTGGAAAAATGATCTCACTAGGAATTCTCCAGCTGCTAGCTTTATAATTACCCACAGTGAAAAAGACTCTGAGTGCATGAAGTAGGGTTATCTCTAAATAAGTGCTGGTCACCCACATTATCGAGCAGTGAGTCACAGGACTTGGACTCATTGGCAGGAAGAGCTGTTCAAGATATGGAGTTGACTCAATTATAGGCTCTCACTTTTAGAAAAGGATCCTTTTTGTGTCTTGCCCATCTGGAGCTATGTTCACCAAAATGTTCCCATGGAAGGTTGGAATTTCAAGTAGTATGTAAGCATTTTAATTTGGGGGAGGGAAGGTAAAGAAATTGGGGTGAGAAGTAGCCAAGTATAGAAGCTTAAGATGCCATGAGAATGTTGTTCCCATAGATGGCCACCAGAAAGTCATCCGCATTACAGATAAAGCTTCCATGTCCTCTGTCACTGGGCGATAGGAACCCCATAAGACTGGATGATCCAGGCAACTCAAGATGGGAGACATCAGGTGTCAAAACACGTCTCACTGCAGAATGGCAGAGAGGAAACTTACTGGGTTTTGTTTTCCCAAATCCAGGGTTTTGGGGACCCTACCCCCAGCCAAGCCTGCGAAGGGAGGGTCCTCTGGCCTCTAAGTAGCTGGGTCCTCCAGGACTTGTGACACTGGACTCTGTTGAAAAGGCGGCTTTCTTTCCCCTATGCATCTTCACTCAAGTAGCCTTGAATATGTTACTTATGTTCTCCAGGCCTCAGCTTCCCCATGGAAACATTTCCTTTGTTGGTTCCTGGAGAGGAAAAAATGAGTGAACACCCTGGTCAGGTGCCAAGAACAGGATCTTTCATATGGGAAACCGTTCATCTGCTTTGACTCCTCCCTCCCATCCTCTGTCTGATTTATTGGGGTGTTTTTAAAATGTACCCTGGAGGATACCATGTTCCTTTTCCAAATGCACATTCTCATTGTAGGGCTTCTGGACCCGCCGGGTTTCTGGGACTCTCCCTCATAGGGTCACTTTCTCTGCCTAGATGCCTTCCCTTCAGAGAAGCTTCAGTGACCTCCTTTCTTCCTCTCCAACTATGCTTTCTCCTCTTCTTGCTTTCTTTCCTGTCACCTAACCTATGCCTCCTTATTTTTCAGGAATGATGAAAAACCACATCTTTTAAGCCATTTTCCAGACCCCAGTCCTCCACTGTGCACTCCACTCCCTTTTGTGATCCAGTGCGAAGCCTCCTTTCAGATGGCCCCAGAGTAAGGATGGATGTCCCTCCAGCCTATTCAGGGTTCATAGTGTTTGCCGCTGAGGACCAGGCACATAGTTGACAGGATAATGAAGCCAGACCAGGATGTAGGGGCATACAGATAGGGAAATGACTACCCTATTACAGCTGTGCCTCCTCTCTCTCTCTCTCTCTCTCTCTCTCTCTCTCTCTCTCCCATTATGTGACATTTCAGTTGCCTTCTGACATTCCCAAGACTGTAAATAAAAATTTGCTTTGAATCAGACGGTGGAGCTGGCCATCAAGCTGACAAACACCACCCAAAAATGAACTTTGGACTACAAACTGCTCAAGACAAGTTCAAGGCAGCTAGCTTAGATGGTTCAACCTCATGTACTACTCCAGCCAGGACTTCAGATAAGCCCTACACTTTCCCATTATACAGGGATTGGCAACAAATGATACAACTAGCTCTCCCAGGATTTAACCTTTATCTCCATTTTCTCAGAGAGCTTGTAGGTTCTCTAGACATCCTGTTGCCCCCCAGATATCAGGAAGCAACCTAGAGAACATGATACCCACATTCCCAAGATGTAGGGTGGGTGGATTTTGGTCATTCAATGGATTATGAATATTTGCCATCATTTAGGGAGGTTGGTTATAAGTTGTTATTGTGAATGGTCAAAAAAGCTGATCAAAGGCGATTAGATTCAGGGATCTCATTCTGAAGAAAAAAAAGTGGGACTATAGAAATTATAGGATAAAAAAGTAGATTATTAAATCTACTTTTAAACTAAAAAGCAACCAATAGTCTTAAATATTTTACATTGAAATAGATTTTTGTACACTAATACAAATTTAAGGTTATTTTTGTTAGAACATATTATGCATTCATTTCTGCTCTTGCTTAAGGTACTGTACCAATGCAATGTAATGTAAATTTCCAGTCTTTGAAAGTTATTATTACAAGATATTTAGGATAATAAAGAAATTCAGTTTAGTAGTTAGTCACTAATAGTAATCAAACTTGTAGTCCTCTTAGGTCAAGGTCAAACAGAGATATATTTTAAATAGGCAGGTGGTCTTCAAACACTTCAGAGATCTACAGAATATGGCATTTAAAATATTTCGATAACATAAGATTTTTATGGCAATGAGACAAAGTTGCTCCTGGCACCACCAATCTATTTCAAATGAGATAATGGCCATTGAAGAATCTTCATATGGACATTGTTTTCTCTGTGACAAAAGTTAGCCACTGGTCAAGAAACCACCCTTACCTCAAATGCTGACAGTATGCTGTCCAAATTGGACAAGCAGGATACAAAAGGAAACTACTGTTGAACTTTGCTGAGACAAGGCAGGACAGTTCTTCAAAATTGCTGCTTCACAAAGAAGTCTATCAGATATTCCAGGCCTGAAGATGAAAGAGGGATACCCCAACACTGCAGAGGAACTTTGGATAACCATCCAGGCAGCCATCTGTTCCCGGTTTTCTACAGTTTTGGAAGTTGTTTGCTCTGTACTTCCTATTTACTCAAGTAATATTTTATCTTTCTTGGGTCTTTGATGGGTTGAAGACTAGATAGTCACAGTTTTTCAGTTTTCGTTGTTACCAGATTCAGAAAAAAATTCATGAAAGAAGTGTCAAGTGTAGGAGAGACATAAAGGTTTAAATTATCTATCTAAAATTTTTTGAGGTGTAAAAATTAGTTTTATGCTGGTAATACAAGTAAGTTAAAATAGAAAATGAATTAGATACAAAACTTTGGACTCACAAAGAAAAGATAGATAACCAAGTATTTTCTCTAAATTTGCCAAATATACATCGACTGAACACTAAGAATATAATTCTTACCTGATAGTTGTTCTTATTGTATATAGTTTTTTGTGTCAGTATTAAAACTTATCCTTTTTGTTTAGACAAAAGGAGGAAATATTTTGATCATATTCTGATGCTCCCAAAACTGTTAATAAAATTTGCTTTGAATTAGAGGGCAGATCTAGTTATGAGCTGACCAAAATTAACCAGAGGTTTTGGAGAACTGAGGGCAGATAGAGAGACAGAAAGTCGAAGGACTTTACTTAGAATCTTGGTCTCTTTTTGGATGGAGAGAGAGAAGGTGGCTTTTGCTTCTCCACTGCTTCTCTGATCATTTAGGCTCTTACTCCCATATCTGACTTTTGAGATTTTGCTCATAAAGAGTAATTAGATAAATGCATTAATTATGTCTCTACCTTCCCCCCTTTGTTATGCACCCTGACGATTATTTGGAGGCTTCCCATGGAGCCCAGTGGGAATCTGTATGCTCTACATCCCTATGTCCTTTTCTTTTTCCTCTCAACTATACTCCTGACAAATTGGATCTGGGGTAATTCCTACCTACACTCATGCTCCTTTTAATTGGCCAACTAACATTAGTTTTCAGGTTCCAATCAAGTGGCCCCTGTTCTACAAAGTTCTCCTTGAACCCAATAGGTCTATGGTCTTGCCACCTCCTTGTCTCCACCCTAGCCTTCATGCATCAGAGCTTTAATCCTTAAGTATCAGGATCCATAGCTAGCAACTCCTTATGGGCATCCAGGAGTTTCCAACTTCCAACACAGGTTTGGACCTTAAAGTCCCAAGTTTGGCTCTGCCACTGCCTGTCTCTGATGGCTCAGTCATTCTAGATCAGTGTATCTATGTGACACAAAATATAGCAGGATACCAAACAAAACGCTGCAAAGTCACATACTCTAGGCTTCAAAGTTTACCTACCTCTTCACATCTCAGTATTTCTATTCATTGAAATAGTTGAGCTATTGTATCTATTCTATATTTGAGAAAACCTAGGCCATAGAAGGAGAAGGATTCACAAACCCCAGAAGAGTCAGAAATAGTTTGTATGTGCATACAAAAAGTCCTTTGGCCCATCTGCTGTAAAGAACATTTGAGGTTTTTTTTTTGTTTGTTTTTTTTAGAAAGAATTGGCTATTATACATCTAATTGCCACAATTTAAAATCCCCCAAGAGGTACACTCATCCATTGCTGGTGGGAATGCAAACTTGTGCAACCACTCTGGAAAGCAGTGTGGCGGTTCCTCAGGAAATTCGAGTTCAACCTACCCCTGGACCCAGCAATACCACTCTTGGGAATATACCCAAGAGAGGCCCCATCATACAACAAAAGTATATGCTCAACTATGTTCATAGCAGCATTGTTTGTAATAGCCAGAACCTGGAAACAACCTAGATGCCCTTCAATAGAAGAATGGATGAAGAAAGTATGGAATATATACATATTAGAGTACTACTCAGCAGTAAAAAACAAGAACTTCTTGAAGTTTGCGTACAAATGGATGGAAATAGAAAACACTATCCTGAGTGAGGTAAGCCAGACCCAAAAAGAGGAACATGGGATGTACTCACTCATATTTGGTTTCTAGCCATAATTAAAGGACAGTGAGCTTATAATTCACAATCCTAGAGAAGCTAAATGAGAACGTGAATCCAAAGACAAACATATAGGCATCCCCCTGAATATTAACCTTCATCAGGTGATGAAAGGAGACAGAGACAGAGACCCAAATTGGAGCACCGGACAGAAATCTCAAGGTCCAAATCAGGAGCAGAAGGAGGGGGAGCACGAGCAAGGAACTCAGGACCGCGAGGGTTACACCCACACTCTGAGACAATGGGGATGTTCTTTCGGGAATTCACCAAGGCCAGCTGGCCTGAGTCTGAAAATGCATGGGATAAAACCGGACTTGCTGAACATAGCGGACAATGAGGACTACAGAGAACTCAAGAACAAGGGCAATGGGTTTTTGATCCTACTGCACGTGCTGGCTTTGGGGGGGCCTGGGCGGTTTGGATGCTCAACTTACTAAACCTGGATGGAGGTGGGCGGTCCTTGGACTTCCCACAGGTCAGGGAACCCTGATGGCTCTTCAAGCTGATGAGGGAGAGGGACTTAATTGGGGGAGGGGGAGGGGGAGGGAAATGGGAGGCGGTGGCGGGGAGGAGGCAGAAATCCTCAATAAATAAATAAATAAATAATAAATAAATAAATAAATAAATAAATAAAAATCCCCCAAGAAGAGAGCCTCTGTTGATAAACTATCTTTATTATGTTAGCCTGTGTACATGCCTGGTGCAAGGGCATTGTGTAATTGTTCATTGACATAGGAAGATCCAGCTCACTGCAGGCAGTGCCATTTTCCTAGGCTGGATGTAAGAGTAGAATGTTAGCTAAGAATGAGCAAAACAAGAGGGCAAGTTGGGAGCATGGGCACCTTCCTTTTCTCTGTCCTTGACTGTGGATGGGATGTGACCAGCTGTCTCAAGTTCCTGCTTCCCAACTTCTCTGTCATAATGTGCTGTAACCTAGAATTATGAACCAAATAATAAACCCTTTCTTCTCTTCTATTGGTTTTTTTTGCCAGAGTATTTTATTATAGCACAGAAACTAGAACAGGTGCTTTGAGACTGAGAGGTGCAGGAGGAGACTTCAGGTAGAGGGACAGCTTGAGCCATGCTATGTGGGGGAGATGGGGGAAGTTGTAGATGTATGGATAGTTCCAAGATCCTGGAATTTATGTACTACTCTCGGGGTGAGGGGTGAGAGAAGTGCTAAGTGTGGCCTTGGTGGAGTAGGGGTGGTATTGTTGGAGGAAATGTGTTCCTGGGGGCAGGCTTTGAAGTCTCAGATGTTTAAGCCAAGCCCAGCATAGCTTTCTCTTCCTGTTACCTATTAATCCAGATATAGAACTATCGGCTTCTTCTCCAGCACCTTGTCTGTCTGCACGCCACCCTGATGGAGGAAGGTCATTGATTAATTAAATAAAGAAACTGCTTGCCCTGATAAGTTAGAACATAGGTGGGTGGAGTAAACAGAAGAGAATGCTGGGAGGAAGAGGAAGTGAGCTCAGAGACGCCATGCTCCCCTCTCCTGGGCAGACGCATGCGATGAAGCAAGCTGCCAGGTCAGACATGCTGAATCTTTCCTGGTAAGACTGGTGCTACACAGTTTATTAGAGATGGGTTGATCGGGATATCAGAATTAGCCAGTAAGGCCTAGAGCTAATGGGCCAAGCAGTGTTTAAAAAAATACAATTTGTGTGCTGTTATTTCTGGGCATAAGCTAGCCAGGTGGCCAGGGGGCTGGGAACGCAGCCCCACCACTCCTACTACTACACCACCCTGCTTCCTGCTATGACAATAACATACTAAACCTCTGAAACTGTAAGTCAGCCCCAATTAAATGTCTTCCTTTACAAGAGTTGCTGTTGCCATGTTGTCTCTTCACAGCAAAAGAAAGCTTAAAAAAGATGAGGTAAAGAATGGGATTTTTCTCTCTTGGTTACCTGGGGTTAAAGAAGGCCTTTGAGTGAGAAGAAAGATTCACTCAAAAAGAGAATGCTTCTGTGAGTGGAAAGGACATGAAAAAGGTTGAAGCATTGGGTAGGCAAAACATGTTGGTTCTTATGTCAGCAGTCTGGAATGAGGGCAAACCCCTGTCCCTTGTCCTTGTCTGACTTTGGTGAAATTCTCAGGGATATAGATAGATTCTTCCAGGGCTTCTGCTAGTACCTACCTGCCTGCTCTTACAATGTGATGGGTCCAGATGAGGGCTTGAGGTAGGAGCAGTGACTACAGCCTCTGAATTCCACAGGACATCGCAGTGGCCTTAGAATTCCTCCTAGAGTCACTGTCCTGAAAAACCTTGATGGAGGTGTGTGGCTTCAAGAACATGGGTCAGCTGGCTATATTTGGATGCCCAGTGAGAAAATACAAGGTCAAGTGGGCTAGAAGAGTCAGAATCACTTGAGAACCAGTGTTTGTTTTGTTTTAATTCTTATTTGTGCTTTTAGAATTTCAGGATGAACTCATGGAGAAGGCCAAGGAAAACAATTTATAAACACATGATTGAAACAGTGAAAGGACCTATCTCTTCTTCTTCAATGTCCCCTGTTGTGTGAGTTTTGGGGGAAAAACCATGAACAAACATCTATTCATTTAACATAGGGCACCGATGTCAGAACAAAGAAATATTTCTTTATTGGAGAGATGGGGGGGGGGGACAAGGTCTCCTATATCTCAGGCTTGCTTCAAACTTGTTGTATAGCTGAGAATGACATTGAGATCCTGACCCCTCCCTCAGCCTCCATCTCCTGAATGCTAGGGATACAGGTGTGGGCCAGCATACCTGGTGTCATGTAGTACTAGGAAATGAACGCAGAGCCTTGTTCATGCTAGGTAAGCACGCTACCAATTGAGTCACACTTTCCAACGTTAAAGAAATGGTTGTATCCATTTCCAGATTGCTGAACCACGAGTTTATTGAAGTTAGTTGCAGGAGGATGAGTAACTTTTGGGCTGTATCATTGAGAAATCCCACCTCAGCATGGGTGTTCACTCATGAAAACTGTATCATCAGATTTCCTCTCAGAACTTGAAGGCAACTACTCCATTAAAGTGTCTTCCCTATCTCAACAATTGTTATTGGTTATCCAATCTCAATCGGGAGCCTAGTGGGGCCTGTAAATTCCATGAGCATCCTGAGTTTTGTTTGTTTTGAGTTTATGAATCTTGTGAGCCTCCTGGCTCCATTTAGAAGGATATGTTTCTTTTCAATCAGAAGAAAACAGCTATAATCACAGTCTCAATGGGCTCAAAGACACACTTTTTACAGAGACTTCTTTGGCCCCTTCTTCTCTCACTGGAGAGGGTGGCTTTCCCCTATAAGGTGGTTAATTGAAAACAGAAGGTTCTAGAGCTCCAGAAATTTGCAAAGATTACTGATGTCTAGTGATCTCGTTGTTAGGAAAGATTGCTGTGATTGTAGTAGATGGTTCTGATTGGCTCAAGGTGATGTCATGAGTTAATATTGAAGTCAGGTTGGAATCGTGGTCTCTGATTTTTCTGACCCATCTTAGGTTGATTTTATTGTCAGTAAAGGAAGCACACACAATGCCTTGACATTTATGTAGTAATTTCCATCCTTTTTCTCAGCTGATCATACCCTTAAGCTTGGGCATGGCTTTTTTATTTCACAGGTAAGGAAACTGAGTCCAAGAAGAAGTGTGATGGTGGTGGTGGGGTCTTACTGCTAGTATTTGGAGGCCAGATTTCCTGATCTATAATGAGAAATTCTTTGAAGTCTGTCAATAAATCTCCAAATGTGGTTATATTAGTGTCTCTGAATAACATATTTGAAATCAGGAACCTGAGCTCTTTATCCCTGAGTTTAGAGCAGGAGCTGTGGATCTACTTTCCAAGCTAGGTTCCCAAGGAATCCTGAAGCAAGTCACTGGAAGGTCCTACTTAGAAATGATTGTGACCTAGCCCAGAGCTCGGACTTGAACTTGTATATGTTACACCTGAGCCTCACGTTCAAGTACCCTATGAAACTCAAGGTCTGCACTGGACTAGAGGATTCTTACTGTAGTTCTAATGAGTTTGTGAGAGACACTGATGCTGCAGGATCATGAACTACTTGGTTTCTATGGCTAAGATTGTGGACTCGTACTGTAGGTACACATCAGGTTGGATAGGCTGTAATATAAGCAGAGATGTGCTTTGTTGTCCCTTCCCAGGAGAGGTTAATCTGAGATGTCATATCAGTTTCTAATCTTCAAATCTAACCATTCCTCTCCTTTGTTTAATCTATGCCAAAATAATGAGAGTTCTGAAAGCATAAGAAAGAACCTATCAATTAGGGGAATCTCACTTAAAGCAGCTTCTGATGGAAAAAATCTTTCCATGATGTCCTATGAGGTTAGGGAGGGACAGAAACTGCTGAATGCATTGGAAAATGCAGGAAATCCTACCTATCCAAATATGCTTTTTTTATGTGTGGTCCCCAATACTATCTCTAACCCCCTCCTGAATCTTGTGTTATGTTGATAGTTCCCTAAGTATTTTTAATTAGATTTCCAAAGCAAAAGAAAGTTTCCAAAGTTAATTAAAAGTTGCCTCACTGTAATTGTATAAAAGCAGCTTTTGCTTCTGAAAATTAAATTATTATAATTAAACTCCTCTATCCATTTAAAGATTTTAGCGGAATGTTTATTATCCATTTATTATGAAGAGACCTTGGGATGGATGCTGCTCCCATAGGCAGGACTTGGCCCAGCGGATGGGTCATGTCATGGAATCAGCCTTTCCCTCTTTTGTTGTCTCATGTCTCTGGGGAGGGAAAATGAAATGCCATATGAGTTCAGTGCTCGAGTGAAATACTAGTTTTAAGCCCATCTCCAAATTCTGGCCATCTCTCATGCAGACCACTTCACTGCTCACTTGCATTAACTCCCTCTCCCTAAGGTACTCTATTTTCTTATTTTTAAAGACTTTTTAATTTTTATTTTGTGCTTTTGAGTGCTTGCCTTTATGTATGCATGTATACTACATGCATGGAGTACCCACATAGGCCAGAAGAAGGGACTGGGCTCCCTAGCACTGTAGTCCTAGATGGTTGTGAGTTATGACGTGGGTGTTGGGAATCATGCCCAAGTCCTCTGCAAGAGTACTAAGTGCTCTTTCTTAACTGCTGAGTCGTTTGTCCAGCGTCTGTACTCTAGTTTCTTTGGGCTTGGTCACATGATTTCTTCGGGTTGGGGAAATATGGAGGAAGGTGATATGCATTAGTTATTGTGTACTTCTCCTGAAGTCTTATATGATCCTCTGAGCAGGAATTTTGTTCTCCTCCAGTGACCTGCTTTGACACTTGATTGACTTTCCTGTTACTGCATTGCTATAATCCTCTTATACTCATGGTTTTTATGCCTTCAGTTTCAGCTAGCACAGCCTAGATTTTTCCATCATAAGAAACAGCTCCGAAATTTAGTGGCCAAATACTTTATTTCTTGCTCACATGATCCCAGATCAGCCTAATTATGTTCCAGGTCAACACTGGGAAATGGTTAAAGAAGAGGCTGTTAGACTGGTTTCCTGGGAGGGGGAAGCACTGTCTAGCAGTTACTCACTACTCACTGGCCTCTGTAAGAGCTGCGTGGAAGATGACTGTGTTCTGCTCACATTTTGTTGACCGCCACAAGTCACAGGGCCATGCTGGTTATTGAGGGAGTGTGAGCCACACTACTACTTTTTTGGAAAGTTGCATAAGTCTTTTAGTCATAACGTATCTTATACAGTCTTCTCTCTTGGTAGCAAACTTTAACTTTCTTTTCAATCTATTCTTTCTCAAAGGGACAATTTATAAGTCTCTTTCAACACATTAGCAGGCTCCGAGTCTGAGAACATGTGACAGTCTTAGCATCAGGCTTATATATCGATCTTTTGGATATGGTGACTTGGCATTTTTCTTCTTACACCTACGATACATAGTGATTGGCCAGTGCAATAAACACTTTTCTAAAATAGGGAGCATGGGAAGGTGCCAGTTCATAGAAGTTCCCTTTTCTTACTGGACAGATGTTACAGGGTGTTCTTGCATGGAAGATGGGACATGCTCCTTGATTGCACTGCTCTGGGAAGGGCTTCTCGCCCAGTGTTCTCTATGACTCTCTACATACTGGGACCTTCTTTCCTTTTCATTGTTCTCTCTGAGACCAATTAGAAAAGACATTGGGAAATCATATTTAAAGTTCGCTTCTTGTCTTTAAAACGGTGACCACAGTGATGATTGATTGTAATTGTAAGCTTGATTGGATTTGGAAACACCAGGGAGCACATTTCTGGGTGTGCTTATAAGGATGTTTCCAGAAAGGTTTTAATAAAGAAGGAAGATTTACCCTGAATGTAGGGGGCACCATCCCATGGACTTGAGTCCAGAGCTTGTATCCTGGCAATGCGTGTGATATAGTTAGTCACCTCATTGGTCACAACAAAGGGAAACTACTACTCCTGCTTATAGATCATCTTACATTCTGGATTGTTGGAGGTTTCCAGTGTAAATTGACAGCCCTTGTTATAACAGTTTGTCGCACAATGTTCTTAAAATTTTAGCTAGCCCTTTGTATCTTTAATCATACCAATAGCCCATCTGGGGCCACACTTCTGCCTTAATTATAGGTAATCTGAGAGTAAAAGACTCCTATAGATGATCTGTAGTTTTCTTCTCTTTCTCCTATGGCATTTGTTTAATGGAAAGAGATGACTGGGTGTAGTGAGCCGGACAGGATCGCCATTACAAGATGGCGCCACATCATGTCTTGTTGGTTATAAACAACCCCATATTTGGCTATGCCTTTGAGAGCTGTGTGTCCCCTGCTTCCCGCATGCGCAGTGAAAAAAGGTCCCTGGGCCTATCACGATGCAGTCTAGTGTCAGCTGATGGTGGCAGCCAATCACAGGGCGACCAGTGTGCCAATTCCCTATATAAACAGCAGCCATAATGCCCCCCGGGGCTCTGGCTCTTGCCTCTCTCTCTCTTCTCTTGCCCTCTCTCGCCCCTCTCGTCTCTCTCGCCTCTCTCTCCTGCTCTCTCGTTTCCTGCCCCCTTTGCTTCATGCTCTCCCTCTCGCTTCTCCCCCCTTCGCTTCATGCTCTCCTTCAACCAAGTACACTCCAGTAAAGCGTGATCTGAGAAGAATCCTTGTGTGGTGGTGTTTCTTCCTCGCCAGTCAAGAAGCCCGCCGCAACTGGGTTCTATGTTAGTCAACTCAAGAGATTTTTTAAATGAAAGCCGGCATTCTGTGTTGATTCAGTCTCTACCCACAGACTCAGTCTTTGTTACTTGAGGGGACTGTAAGTTTTATCTATTTTTTCTATTGCTAGTTGGAAAGTAAAGGAACTTGAAAATGTTGTAATTTCCAGATTCTATTTTCTTTCTCCTCTGCTTTTAATCTGACTAAATATTTTCTAAGCTCATCCCTTTATTGAACTAATTTGTCAAGTGCCAACTAATAGCTCCCCAAGAAGGCTACTAATATTATATTCCCCAAGCTGTTCACCTAAATCCAGAGGCTCATTTGGCACATTTCCTACCTTCTAATTTATTGTAAGAAACAGCTGTAGCAAACGGTCTACCACTCTGTAATTGTTGCCTCCTCCTTCCTGTGCTCCTGTGAGTTTCTTCTGCTGCTCCTGTTGAGCTCTGAAAAGAATGTCAGGTAGACTTAGTGTTTGTTCCTCCATTAGTGTTTTTCTAGAACTGAGTCCCTTTCTGGCCAGAAGCTAAGCAGGTAAACTTCCAATCTCAGTGTCTGTAGTGAGGGTTAGTTTACTATTTCTTCTTTCTATTTATCACAGGCCAACTGTGACTCTGTCTCATGAAAACTTGATTCTAGAAGTATTCCCATTAGAGCATTTCCACTCTTGGGGAAGAGGGGAAATATATATATGGAAAAATCACATAAATTGTGTGTGTGTGTGTTTGAAGGTACATGCATGTATATGGGTGTGTATATTATATAGAATTTTCCTATGAATTGGAATAGCCCATCCTGTAGAGAGGCTCATTAATACTCAGGAAGTAAACAACCACTAGTCTCAGGAAGTCCCTGGAACTAGCAGGGTTTCTCTTTCTCTCATAGATTATTCTCTCATACAATACATCCTGATTACAGGTTCCCCTCCCTCCATTTTTCTGTTTCTCCCAGTTCTCCCTCACCACCTTCTTCACTGGATCCACTCCCTTTCCTCTCCTTCCAAAAAGAGCAGGCCTCCAAGAGACAACAACCAAACGGAAAAAAACAAAATATAACAAAACCAGGCAAAAGCCCTTACACAGAGGCTGGACAAGGCAACAGAAGGAAAAGAGCTCCAAGCTAACAGCCACAACATATATGTAGATGACCTGATACAGACCCATGCAGGCCCCATGCATGCTGCTTCAGTCTCTGTGAGCACATGTGCAACCATGTGTGCTAGTTGATTCAATGGGTTGTGTTCTCCTGGTGTCCTCTGTCCCTCTGATCACTATGATTTTTCTGCCCCCTCTTCCATAGGATTCCCAAGCTCTGAGGGGAGGGACCCTATGGAGACCACCAATTTAGCCTCTTTCTCCATACAATGTGTGGCTGTAGGTCTCTGTATGCACTCCCATCTGCTGCTGGAAGAGTCCTCTCTGATGATAACTAGACAAGGCACTAATCTATGAGGATATCAGAACATGATTAGAGATATTTAATTGATTTTCCCCATTTTTTTTAGACCAGCCCATGTTTGGTCCTACCCTAGGTCTCTAGGTTATCCAGTCTCTGGTTCCTGGCCATACAAGCAGTGTCTGGCATGTCTCATGGAGTGGGTGTCAAGTTAAATGAGACATTGGTTGGCCATTCCTACAAGTGCCTCAGCACATCTTGCAGGCAAGACAGGTTATAGGTCAAAAGTATTGTGGCTGGCTTTGTTTCTCTTTCCATAGCCTGAGCAGTACCTTCCCACACCAAAGAGACTGGAATATAGGGGTGAAGGCTCCATGTAGGCACCAGCTCAACTTCTCCATAGTCAATGAGCTGTGTGGGTGTTGTCCACAGCAAGAAGGCTTCACTATCAGTTTGGGGAGAGCAGCCCTCTGTTATAGTATCAGCCTGGGTTGTTTCGGGACGTCCTCAGACAACTCAACCAAATGCAGCCTAATCCTGCCACTGGGAGCATTGTCTGGCTACAAGAGATAGATAGTTCAGACTTTATTCCCATTTCTAGAAGTTCTCACTAGAACCACCCCCAATTATTCCAGAAGAAATTGATTTCCACTGCACTAGGTTTTCAGATCACCACCCAATTCCAGCTGTCCCTCCCCACACTCTCTTCCTCCATTCCATCTCCTCCACTCCCACACATGGTATCTTTCACTCCCAGCCCCATCCACCTCCAGTTCACCTGCAAAATCGATTACATTTTTCTTTCTCTGGAAGATCCATATGTTCCTCCTCCCCAATCTCCCCTTTTTAGCTAATTTCTCTAAGCCTACAGATTGCAGCTTGGTTATCTTTTGTTTAATAGCTAATATCTACTTATAAGTGAATATATAGCTTATTTGTCTTTCTGAGTCTGCAATCAATTTGCCTGCAAATTTCAATGTCATTTTTTTAAACAGCTGAGCAATACTTCGTTGTGTAGATGTACCACATTTTCTTTATCCATTCTTCTGCTGAGAGACATTTAGGTTTTTTCCAGTTTCTGGCTATTATGAATAAAGCCACAGTAAACATGGTTAAGCAAGTGTCCTTGTGGTAAGTTTGAATGTCCTTAGAGTTTATGCCCAAGAGTGATATAGCTGCGTCTTTAGGTGGATCTACTCTCAGTTTTCTGAGAAACTGCCATATTATTTTCCACTGTGGCTATACAAGTATGCATTCCTGTCAGCAATGGAGGAGTATGAGCTGTCACTTGTATTATGGATCATAGCCATTCTGACAGGTGTAAGATGGAATCTCAAAGTAGCTTTAATTTGCATTTCCCTGAGAGCTAAGTATGTTGAACATTTCTTTAAGTGTTTCTCTGTCATTTGAAATTCTGCTATTGAGAATCCTGTTTCTATCTGTACCCCATTTTTATATTGAATTATTTGTTTTTTCATATCTAGTTTCTCAAGTTCTCCAGATATTTTGTAGATTAGTCCTCTATTGGAGTAGGTAAAAATCTTTTCCCATTCTGTATCCATTTGAACTTGAGTTTTGAGTGGGGTGATGAGTATGTATCTATTTGCATTCTTCTACATGCAGATATCCAGTTTCACTAGCACCATTTGTTGAAGATGGTTTCCTATTTCCACTGTGTGTTTCTGGCTGCTTTTTTTAAAAAAAAATCAGGTGTTCATATATGTGTAGATTTATGTCTGTGTCTTTGATTTGGTTCCATTGATCAACCAGTCTGTTTTTATACCAATACCATTCTTTTTATTATATTACTATCGCTCTGTATTACAACTTATAATCAAGGATGCCGATACCTCCAGCAGTTCTTTAATTGTTGAGGATTGTTTTAGCTATTCTGTTTTTCCTTTTTTGAATGGGGTTCCATATGAAGTTTAGCATTATTCTTTCAAGGTCTGTAAAGAATTGTTTTGTAATTTTAATGAGGAGTGCATTGAATCTGTAGATTGATTTTGGTAAGATGTACATTTTTTTCTTTTCTTTTCCTTCCTTTCTTTCTTCCTTCCTTTCTTTCTTTCTTTCTTTCTTTCTTTCTTTCTTTCTTTCTTAAAAATTTCCACCTCCTCCCATCCTCCCATTTCCCCCCTCCCCCTGGCTCTCCAGTCCTAAGAGAAGTCAGGGTACCCTACCCTGTGGGAAGTCCAAAGCCCCACCTCCCTCCAGGTCTAGGAAGGTGTACATCCAAACAGACTAGGCTCCCAAAGAGCCAGTACATGCAGTAGAATCAAAAATCCGGTGTCATTACCATTGGCTTCTCAGTCTGCCCTCATTGTCAGCCACATTCAGAGAGTCCGGTTTGATCACATGCTCCATCAGTCTCATTCCAGCTGGCCTTGGTGAGCTCCCATTAGATCAGTCCCACCGTCTCCGTGGGTGGGCACACCCTTCGCGGTCCTGACTTCCTTGCTCACGTTCTTCCTCCTTCTGCTCTTCATCTGGGCCTTGGGAGCTCAGTCCAGTGCTCCAGGGTGGGTCTCTGTCTCTCTTTCCATCCATCACCAGATGAAGATTCTTTATCAATGGCTTCTCAATCAGCCCCCCATTTCAGCCACATTCAGAGAGTCCGGTTTGGTCGCTTCCTCATTCAGTCCCGGTACAGCTGGATTTGATGAGCTCCCATTACAACAGGCACACT
>NC_022016.1:271468-278449 GCF_000317375.1 Microtus ochrogaster
TATTTTGTTGATTTCAGCTCTCAGTTTGATTATTTCCTGCCATCTAGTCCTCATGGGTGAGTTTGCTTCTTTTTGTTCTAGAGTTTTCAGGTGTTGTGTTAACTCACTAATGTGGAATTTTCCCAGCTTCTTTATGTAGGCATTTAGTGTTATGAACTTTCCTCTTAACACTGCTTTCATTGTGTCTCATAAGTCTGGATATGTTGTATGGTCATTTTCATTGAATTTTAGGAAGTCTTTAATTTCTTCCTTTATTTCTTCCTTGACCCACTGATGCTTCAGGTGAGCACTGTTTAATTTCCATGTGTTTGTGGGCTTTCTGAAATAACTGTTGCTGTTGAATTCTAATTTTAAGCCATAGTGATCCAATAAGATACATGGGGTTATTGCATTTTTTTGTATTTGTTAAGCTTTGTTGTGTTAGCGAGTATATGGTCAATTTTTGAGAAGGTTCCATAAGGTTCTAAGAAGAAGGTATATTCTTTTATGTTTGAATGTAATATTCTATAGATGTCTGTTAAGTCCACTTGAGTCATAACATCTCTTAGTTCCCTTATTTCTCTGTTAATTTTTTGTCTGGTAGACCTGTCCAGTGATAAGAGTGGAGTGTTGAAGTCTCCCACTATTAGTGTGTGGGGTTTAATGTACGATTTATGCTTGAGAAGTGTTTATTTTACCTATGAGGGTCCCCTTGTATTTGGGGCATAAACATTCAGTAGTGAGATTTCCTCTTGATGGATTTTTCCTGTCATTAATATGAAATGTTCTTCTTTGTCTTTTTTGATTGATTTTAGTTTGAAGTCTATTTTGTTAGATATTAGGATAGCTACACCAGTTTGTTTCTTAGGTACATTTGTTTGTAAAACTTTTTCTCAACCCTGTTCTCTGAGTTGATGTCTGTCTTAGAGGTTGAGGTGTGTTTCCTGAATGTAACAGAAGGATGGATTCTGATTTTGAATCCAATCTGTTACCTGTGTCTTTTTATACATAAATTGGGTCTATTAATATTAAGGGATATTAATGAACAGTCCTTGCTAGCTTCTGTTATTTTAGTTTTTGTTGTTGGTGATGTTATTTTGTGGTTTTCCCTTCTTTTGTGTTTGCTGTTGGAAGGTCATCTATTCTCTGTGTTTCTGTGGATGTAGCTATCTTCCTTGGGTTGGAGTTTTCCTTCTAGCAGTTCATGTAGGGTTGGATTGTGGCTAGGTATTGGTTAAATCTGGTTCGGTCATTGAATATCTTGTTCTGTCTGTCTATGGTGATTGAAAGGTTTTTTTGTGTATAGCAGTTTGGGCTGGCATCCATGGTCTCTTAATGTCTGTATGATGCTTAACCTGGACTTTCTGGCTTTCATTGTTTCCATTGAGAAGTCAGGTATAATTCTGTTAGATCTGCTTTTATATGTTGCTTGAGCTTTTTCCTTTGCAGTTCTTAATATTATTTCTTTATTCTGTATGTTTAGTGATTTGATTATTATGTGGCAAGGGAATTTTTTTTTTGAGACAGGGTTTCTCTGTGGTTTTGGAGCCTGTCCTGGAACTAGCTCTTGTAGACCAGGCTGGTCTCGAACTCACAGAGATCCGCCTGCCTCTGCCTCCCAAGTGCTGGGATTAAAGGCGTGCGCCACCACCGCCCGGCGGGAACTTTTTTTTTTGATCCAGTCTATTTGGTGTTCTGTAAACTTCTTGTATCTTCATAGGCATATCTTTCTTTAGGTTGGTAAAGTTTTCTTCTATGATTTTGTTAAATATATTTTCTGTGCTTTTGAGTTGAACTTCTCCTTCTTTTATCCCTCTTATTCTTAGGTTTGGTCTTTCCATGATGTCCCATCTTTCTTGGATATTCTGTATTAAGCTTTTGTTAGATTTAATGTTTTCTTTGACCAATGAGTCTATTTCATATATTGCATCTTCAGGGTTTGAGATTCTCTCTTCCATCTCTTCTTTTTATTAAAAATTTCCACCTCCTCCCATCCTCCCATTTCCCTCCCACTCCCCCCACTCCCCCTTCCCCTTGCTCTCCAGTCCTAAGAGAAGTCAGGGTGCCTTGCCCTGTGGGAAGTTCAAGCCCCCCCTTCATCCATATCTAGGAAGGTGTGCATCCAAACAGACTAGGCTCCCAAAAAGTCAGTACATGCAGTAGAATCAAAATTCAGTGTCATTATCTAATGGAGGAAGGTCATTGGTTAAATAAAGAAACTGCCTCAGCCCTGATAGCACAGAAAATTAGGTAGGCAGAGTAAACAGAACAGAATGCTGGGAGGAAGAGGAAGTGAGCTCAGATGCCATGTTCCCTTCTCCTGGGCAGACACGATGAAGCTCCTACCCAGGATGCACGTAGGCTAGAATCTTCCTGGTAAGCGCACCTTGGGGTGCTACACACATTGTTAGAAATGGGCTAGTCCAGGTGTGAGAGTTAGCCGAGAAGAGGCTAAATATAATGGGCTAAGCAGTGTTTAAAAGAATACAGTTTCCGTGTAATTATTTCGGATAAAGCTAGCCATGCGGGAGCCAGGATGGCTGGAACGCAGCCCTACCGCTCCTTCAACAATTATCATTGGCTTCTTAGTCTGCCCTTGTCAGCCACATTCCGAGAGTCTGCTTTGATCACACGCTCATTCAGTCCCAGTCCAGCTGGCATTGGTGAGCTCCCATTAGATCAGTCCCACCGTCTCAGTGGGTGGACGCACCCCTCACAGTTCTGACTTCCTTGCTCATATTCTCCCTCCTTTTGCTCTTCATCTGGGCATTGGGAGTTCAATCCAGTGCTCCAATGTGGGTCTCTGTCTCTCTCTCCATCCATCACCAGATGAAGGTTTGGTCTGGATGGGTATCCTCAGCCCTCTCTTTCATCTCTTATATATTGCTCTTTATGCTTGCATTTGTAGTTCCCATATTTTCTGTTTGTACAGTCCTTGGTTTGTGTTTTCTTTATTGTCTTTATTTCAGTTTTCAAGTATTAAATCATTTCTTTCATCTGTTTGATTGCTTTTTCTTGGTTTTCTCTAAGGGATTTGTAGATTTCTTCCAATTTTTTGTTTGTCTTTTCCTCCATTTCTTTGAGGAAATTTTTCATTTTCTCTTTAAGGGCCTCAAACATTCTCCTAAATTTAATTTTTAAATCATTTTCTTCTGCTTCACCTATATTTGGGGTGTTCATGTCTTGTTGTCTAACCATTAGTTTTTGTGAGTGTCATGTTGCTCTTTGTAGTGTTGAGTATATTCTTACCTTGTCTATCTATATTTCCCCCTGATTAGTGTAGTTGGGGCTGTGTCACTGGTGATCAATCTTCCAGATGCCTGTCGATGGCAAGACTCAGATGGTTGCTCCTTATGGTACATTTGGGGTCATGGTTTCAGTCACCCTGGAGGTCATTCTGCATTGCTGGAAGTCACTTGAACACTCCTGGGAGTAGCTTTGCAATACTGGTGATCATCTGTGCCTGCTCACACAGAGGTTGTTTGCTTGGGCCTGGTCCCGCTGAGGTTGCTGGCTCAGGCTTGGTCCCTCTGAGGTTGTTGGCTTGGGTCTGGTCCCGCAGAGGTCTCTGGCTCGGGTCTGCTCCCTTGTACCTGCTTCTTCAGAGGTACAGACTGGGCCTGCTCCAGCAGAGGTTGCTGACTTGGGCTTGGTCCCACGGAGGTCACTGGCTCAGGCCTGGTCCTGTGGAGGGTGTGGCTCAGGCCTGCTTCCTCGGAGGTTACTCCCTGGCTCCTACTCCTGAAGAGGTCGCTGGCTCAAACAAGATGGATTTTCTTTTCATTTTACTACAGACATCAAAGTTTATACCATTGTCTGTGCATCTGGACATCAGGTGTCTGGGGTGCATCAGGCAGGGAACTGAGATAAAGTGACGTTATAGGCCATTATGCAATTTCTTGTCATTTCCTAGAAAGCAACTAGAACTCCTACACTGGGGAGACTTGGAGGTTGCAGTCACCTCACTATGTACTCACAAAGGTGCTGTTCCTTTTGGCGTACCAGCCTCTTTGTTCTAACAAAGAGATTCTTGTTATAAGGTACTTCAGGAAGGTGAGCACTGTCATTCACTGGTGTTGCTGGGAGAGAATTTGGTGTTTGCTTTTGGGTATGATGCTGATGGTTCACCTCCTCAGGAACTTAGATATATAGCAAAACAATTTATTTCTCCATACCACTCTAACTAAAGCTGGGGAAAGGGAGCTAGAAAGCAGATTGACAGGATAAGAAGGGAGTTTCCCTGGATTGGTTGCTCAGTTTGGCCACAAGTTGTAGCTAACATTTTCCTATGAGCCATTTCCATCCAAAACACAGCTTCCCCTGAGTTACCTTTTCAAACCTCAGCTAGTGCTAACCACAGTGCACTTAGTTCCCCCACGGGAAGCAGAATAGCCTCTTTCTCCTAAATATATCTCCATCCGAATCCCTAAAACCTGACTGTGTCATCTTATGTTCGTGTGGGACTGACACTTAACAAGATGGCTTAGAGACAGGGACATATTGGATGGACAGGATCATTCAAAGCTGAAGACTGGAAGGAGGTAAAAATGAGTTAGAGGTATTTGAATGTACTCTGATGGTGTCTCTGAAGGTGGAGGGTCACAGGCCAAGGTGTGGTCATGGATCTAGGGGAGATCCAGGAGAATGTTTCTATCTGATGGAAATTCTTTTTGCAGGAAAGGGACCCTGAAAAAACATTGGTTTTGACTTAGTTAGACCCAGTCCAGACTTATGACCTCTAGAATTGTAAGACAATAAATCTTCATTGTTTTCAAGAATAGAATATGTGGAACTTTATTACAGTGGGAAAAGAAAGTGCTGCATATACATTTTTTTCTTCTTTGTTCCTGTTTGCCTTTCTCTATTAAAATGTCATTGCCTTAAAGGAGGATTTCTATTTCAGGTTACTAGTGAATGGAGCACTAGCAGGTGGCTTCAATGGAGACTTTTGTCTCCCCTCTGGGTTTCCCTTTTATAGTTAGAAAAAACATAACTATTCTACAGTTCTGCTTATCTTTTCTCTCCCTTTCATCCTTCTTCCTAGCATGGTCATGGTGATCTATAGAATTTCCCCTGAGCTTTCCACCTAGCTTTTTTTCTAGTCTTTTCACTATTTTCCCATTCTAAACTCGAGGTTCTAAACCAGAGATTCCTCCTGGATTACAGTTCACATTCAACACCTCATCTTTACCCAGAGTCCCTTGCTATGTTTTATCCTCTATAAAAGAGCTCATATGTGATTTGATAATCTTTGCTTGCTTTCTCTTCACTTCTCTTTTGGCTTATTTCCTTTTTTCTTATTATTTGGTTGCCATCATGAATGAATAATATAAGAACAGCAATGTTCACCGGGTGGTGGTGGCACACGCCTTTAAGCCCAGCACTCAGGAGGCAGAGGCAGTTGGATCTCTACCAAAGAAGTTCCAGGACAGCTAGGACTGTTACACAGAGAAACCCTGTCTTGAAAACACAAGCAAACCAAACAGAAACAAAGGAACAACAAAAAAGAGTAACATTGTTTGAAGTCCCATAATTCACTCCCACTGATGCTCCTCTTTTGCCAGGCCTAGAATTGGCCCCTTCTCTCGTCTGATCTTTTCTGCCATCTCTAAGCTTATTTTTGACTATTATGTCATGCCCTATGACCTCTAAATTTAAGAGTTTTTTTTTTTCACCACCTGACTTTCTTTGGAGCCTGGAAAGCTTCTCTATTATCACTGCATTTATTGTATACCAGGGGATCAAGAGTATTTTCTGGGATGGGAAGAGACAGCTCATTTAATAAAATGCTTACTGCACAATCATGAGAGCATTAGTTCTATACCAGAACCCACATAAAACAATCTGAGTGTCGTCAGCTGTGCTTGTAATTCCAGTGCTGAGAAGACAGAGAGAGGTGGATCCTCAGGGCTCCAGACAGCAAGACTAGTCTCATTGCTGAGTTCAAGGCCAGTAAGAAACCCTATCTCAAAAGACAACACAGATAATTCCCAAGAGATGACACTTAAGGTTGGCCTCTGACCTCCACATGTACAGACATATGTACCTAGAATCACATGAACACACACACACACACACAGACACACACACAGACACACACACAGACACACACACAGACACACACACACACACACACACACGGGGGGGGGGAGAGGGGTTAATGAGAATCAATGAAAAGAACCTGTGTCTTGGGAGGGGAAGAACCCCAGCCCTGTCTCCGTGAATTCTAGAAGCCCAACATCCTTACAAATGGCAAATCGCACAGGGGTACCAGCTACTGCCATTTTACCTCAGCTGAAATTCTGACACAGATCTTACACTCCGTGTCACATGACTCTTGATGTGCCTAGCAAAATAGCCAAGAGCCAAATATATACTGATGCAGATTTTATTTAAATCACACCTTTATTTTTTCCTATGAAATCTAATTGCTTTTTTTTTTCAGAAAGTTGGAAAAAATGGAAGCAGGTCAGAAATTGATATTCTATAGTCACTAATGCTATTTATATTCTGTGAACATGCTGCAAAGTACAAACAGTTCAACAGTGAAATGAATCAAGAATCCCAAAACATTTTCAAGGCCTCCCACAGACTCTGTGTGGGTTATTTTAACTCTCCTCTTCCTCTCTGTTCACAATTTTATTTTAAACTGTGGTAAAATACATATGACATAAAACCGATCAGCTAAATCATTTTTAGTATACAACTCAGTGGCTTCAATTACATTCATGATGTTATGCTAACATTATCACTGTCTTCTTTCCAAAATGTCCTTATCATTCTAAACAGAAACTCTGCTATAAGCAATAACTCCCCACTCCCTGGCCCCTGGCCTCAGATGGTTTCTAGTGTTTGAATTTTCCTATTCTAGCTATTCTGTGTCAGTGAAATAATGCTATTGGTTTTTCAATGCCTAAATAATATTCCTTTATCCATTCCTTTTAAGGATGAATGTTCTCTCTCTCTCTCTCTCTCTCTCTCTCTCTCTCTCTCTCTCTCTCT